>NW_027597356.1:72500-85289 GCF_964194155.1 Cetorhinus maximus
GATGCCAGTCTTCAGTCAATTCGATTCACTCCAGGTGATATCAATAAACAGCTGAAGACACTGGATACTGCAAAGGCTAAGGGCCCTGACAATATTCCGGGAATAGCACTGAACACTTGTGCTCCAGAACTTGCCGCGCCCCTAGCCAAGCTGTTCCAGTACAGCTACAGCACTGGCATCTACCCGGCTATGTGGAAAATTGCCCACTTATGTCCTGTCCAGAAAAAGCAGGACAAATCCAACCCGGCCAATTACCGCCCCATCAGTCTACTCTCCATCATCAGTAAAGTAATGAAAGGGATCATCAACAGTGCTATCAAGCGGCATTTGCTTAGCAATAACCTGCTCACTGATGCCCAGTTTGGGTTCTGCCAGGGCCACTCAGCTCCTGACCTTATTACAGCCTTGGTTCAAACATGGACAAAAGAGTTGAACTCCCGAGGTTAGGTGAGAGTGGCTGCCCTTGGCATCAAGGCCGCATTTGACTGAGTGTGGCATCAAGGAGCCCTAGCAAAACTGGAGTCAATGGGAATTAGGGGGAAAACTCTCCGCTGGTTGGAGTCATACCCTAGCACAAAGGAAGATGGTTGTGGTTGTTGGAGGTCAGTCATCTCAGCTCCGGGACATCACTCCAGGAGTTCCTCAGGGTAGTGTCCTAGGCCCAACCATCTTCAGCTTCTTCATCAATGACTTTCCTTCCATCATAGGGTCAGAAGTGGGAATGTTCGCTGATGATTGCACAACGTTCAGCACCATTCACGACTCCTCAGATACTGTAACATTCACGCCACAGAAGTGTCAGGCAATGACCATGTCCAACAAGTGAAAATCTAACCATCGCCCCTTGACATTCAATGGGCATTACCATCACTGAATCCCCCCCACTATCAACATCCTGGGGGTTACCATTGACCAGAAACTGAACTGGACCAGCCATGTAAATACTGTGGCTACAAGAGCAGGTCAGAGGCTGGGAATCCTGCAGAGAGTCACTCACCTCCTGACTCCCCTCCAAAGCCTGTCCACCATCGACAAGGCACAAGTCAGGAGTGCAATGGGATACTCACCCCACTTGCCTGGATGAGTGCGGCTCCCACAACACTCGAGAAGCTCGATACCGTCCAGGACAAAGCAGCCCCCGCTCGATTGGCACCCCATCCACCAACATTCACTCCCTCCACCACCGACGCACAGTGGCAGCAGTGTGTGTACCATCTACAAGATGCACTGCAGCAACTCGCCGAGGCTCCTTCGACAGCACCTTCCAAACCCATGACCGCTACCATCTAGAAGGACGAGGGCAGCAGACGCAAGGGGAACACCGCCACCTGGAAGTTCCCCCTCCGAGCCGCACTCACCATCCCGACTTGGGAATATATCGGCCGTTCCTTCACTGACGCTGGGTCAAAATCCTGGGAAACTCCCTCCCTAACAGCACAGGGGGTGTACCTACACCTCAGGGGACTGCAGCGGCTCAAGAAGGAGGCTCAACCACCACCACCTTCTCAAGGGGGCAATTAGGGGGATGGGGCAATAAATGCTGGGGCCCGGCCCAGCGACGCCCACATCCCCGTGAATGAATAAAAAACAACAGACATACACACGCAGGCCATACAGTATCAGACGGAAATGAACTTCTCCCTTTCCCCAGCTGTGCTCCGATAGCCTCTTCGAGGCTCTTGCCCAATCGGGTTGAGATCGATTGTTAAAGAAACCGTGGCAACCGAATCGCCTCAACCCCCAACCTGTTTGGCAGGACAGTCCCGCTCGTGAGATCATAAGGGAATTAGGAGCAGGAGGAGGCCATTCGGCCCCTCGAGCCTGCTCCGCCCCTTCGATAAGATCGTGGCTGATCTGATTGTGGCCTCGACTCCACTTACCTGCCTGTCCCCCTCCCTTCCCCCATAACCCTCGACTCCCCTCGTCGATCGAAACTCTGTCTAACTCGGCCTCGGATATATTCAGTGACCCGGCCTCTGCTGCTCACTGGGGGGTGGGGGGAGAGAATCCCACAGACTGACCCACCCCCCTCTGAGAGAAGAAATTCCTCGTCGTCTCCCTCTTCAATGGGAGACCCCCTCCCCATCTTATTTTTACACTGTGCCCCCCACCCTCGTTTAGATTCCCCCCCATGAGAGGAAACATTCTCTCAGCATCCACCCTGTCAAACCCCCTCTCCCCCTCCCTCAGGATCTTATCTCTCAATAAGATCCCCTCTCATTCTTCTAAACTCCAATGGGTACCGGCCCCAACCTGCTCAACCTTTCCCCATGAGACAAACCCCCCCCACTTCATCCCGGGAATCGGCTGAGTGAACCTTCTCTGAATGGCTCCCAACGCAAGTACGTCCCTCCTTAAGTAAGGAGACCAGAACTCTGCGCAGTACTTCGGCTGCAGACTCTCCAACACCCCATCCAGTTGTAGCAAGACACCTGAGCACATAAATGTAGGTTGACAGCCCTGGCTGCTACCTTGCAGCTTAGGAGAGGTGACGTCCACACCTTTGCCTCCCTCCGCACCCTGTGGGTCTCCTCCCCGCCCTGCCTTCCCCCCCTCCCTCATTCTCCTCTCCCTTGGCACTCCCCCTCTGCACTCAGCCTCTCGCTCCCCACCTTTTCCAACTCCCTTGCCCTGTATCTGAGCCTTCGTCCCCTCCCCCCACCCCGCCTCAATAAAACTGGAGCCTATTTCGAACATGTGGCAGGTCGCTGGCGGAAGGAGGGAGAGAGAGGGAATGAGACAGCCAGAAAGAGAGAGGGGGGGAGCTAAAATAGAGCCAGTTCTTCACAGAATCACAGAATCACACGGTGAAGAAGAGGCCCTTCAGCCCATCGAGTCTGCACTGACACGTAAGAAATACCTGACCTACCTACCTAATCCCATTGACCAGCACTTGGCCCATAGCCTTGAATGTTAAGACGTGTCAAGTGCTCATCCAGATACTTTTTAAAGGATGTGAGGCAACCCGCCTCCACCACCCTCCCAGGCAGTGCATTCCAGACCCTCACCACCCTCTGGGTAAAAAAGTTTTCCCTCACATCCCCCCCTAAACCTCCTGCCCCTCACCTTGAACTTATGTCCCCTCGTGACTGACCCTTCAACTAAGGGGAACAGCTGCTGCCTATCCACCCTGTCCATGCCCCTCATAATCTTGTACACCTCGATCAGGTCGCCCCTCAGTCTTCTCTGCTCCAACAAGAACAATCCAAGTCTATCCAACCTCTCTTCATAACTTTAAATGTTTCATCCCAGGCAACATCCTGGTGAATCTCCTCTGCACCCCCTCCAGTGCAATCACATGCTTCCTATAATGTGGCGACCAGAACTGCACACAGTACTCCAGCTGTGACCTCACCAAGGTTCTATACAACTCCAACATGACCTCCCTACTTTTGTAATCCATGCCTCGATTGATAAAGGCAAGTGTCCCATCTGCCTTTTTCACCACCCCACTAACATGCCCCTCCACCTTCAGAGATCTATGGACACACACGCTGAGGTCCCTTTGTTCCTCAGAACTTCCTAGTATCATGCTGTTCATTGAATACTTCCTTGTCAAATTACTCCTTCCAAAGTGTATCACCTCACACTTTTCAGGGTTAAATTCCATCTGCCACTTATCTGCCCATTTGACCATCCCGTCTATATCTTCCTGTAGCCCAAGACACTCAACCTCACTGTTAACCACCCGACCAATCTTTGTGTCATCCACAAACTTACTAATCCTCCCCCCCACATAGTCATCTATGTCATTTATATAAATGACGAATAATAGGGGACCCAGCACAGATCCCTGTGGTACGCCACTGGACACGGGCTTCCAGTCACTAAAGCATCCTTCTGTCATCACCCTCTGCCTCCGACAACTAAGCCAATTTTGAATCCACCTTATCAAATTACCCTGTATCCCATGTGCATTTGCCTTCTTTATAAGTCTCCCATGTGGGACCTTGTTAAAGGCTTTGCTGAAATCCATATAAACTACATCCACTGCCCTACCCTCATTGACACACCTGGACACACTCCTCAAAAAATTCAATCAAATCAAATCAAAACTTGAGGGAGAAAGAGATAGAAAGAGAGAGAGGGAGAGAAAGAGAGAGAGAGCCGAAATAGAGACAGAGGTTGAGGAAGAAAGAGGGAGAAAGAGAGAGAGAGAGAGAGAGAGAGAGAGAAAGAGTCAAGATAGAGCCAGGGATAGAGGGAGAAGAAGAGAGAGGGAGAGAGACAGAGGGTGTTGAAATAGAGCCAGAAATTGAGGGACAGAGAGGTAGGAAGGGAGAGAGAGAGAGAGAGAGAGAAGGAGAGAGAGCCAAAATAGAACCAGAGATTGAGGGAGAGAGAGATAGAAAGAGAGAGAGAGAGATAGAAAGAGAGAGTCAAAATAGAGCCAGGGATTAACGGAGAAAGGGCTAGAATGAGAGAGGGAGAGAGTGAAACCAGAGCCAGAGATGAGGGAGAGAGAGAGAGAGAGAGAAAGAGAGTGAGAGAGAGTCAAAATAGAGCCAGAGATTGAGGGAGAAGGAGATATATAGAAAGAGAGAGAGGGAGAGTCAAAATAGAGGCAGAGAATGAGGGAGAGAGGGATAGAAAGAGAGAGAGGGAGAGAGTTTCTGGTTTAATCTCTCCGGTTCCCATCCCCTGCCTTACCGCTTGATTCTTCACTCTTGAGCAAACAGGGGAGTGTGATGCTCTCTGAGGTCATTTGTTGGCTGTGAGGGGGGAGGAACGATTGTCCTGCTCAGCTGCTGACGCCCGTGCTCTTTACGTACGTGTCCTGTTCACCGTTAGACCACAGGCAGACTTCAAGCCGTGTCCCGGCCATGTAAGAAAGGCGCTTCCCCCAAAGCAGTCGGTGAATGAAGAATGTACGCGTTGCGCATCGGTGTAGGCACCTCCTCACCTTGCCTGTCGCTCGAGGGGAAATTCACCCAGCAGCAAAATCATTCGTCTTCAACAAGGTGAAGACTAGTTTACCGCTTACTGCAAGTAACTGAAGGAAAAACGGTCAAGCCACTAACTTGGAACATGCGAGGCATGGGGAGCAGGGAGTAGGCCATTCAGCCCATCGAGCCTGCTCCGCCATTCGCACAGATCACGGCAGACCATTTCCCCCCTCGTGCCATTTTTCCCCATTATCCCCCCCCACCGCCACCTGGATGTCATTGGTAATGGTTACAACAGAGACGGGAGGAGTGCGCTGTCTCTCTCCAGTCCCACCACTCCATGGGTCACAACAAATATCTAAACGGTTTCTCTAGCCAGCCGGACGGACAAATGTGGGCCTTACCTCGGAATCAGGTGCAATGTGTGTACGTGTCCTATCTGTCCGCCCCGTGTATTCACATGTGTAGCTTCCAGTACAGGCAAATGCGCCACGCCATGAGCCCGGCTGACAATTGTAAACTGGTTGTCAGTGTAATCCTTAGCGCACTGAGGGTTATTTAGTGAATGTTGTCCAATCGCGCATTCACATCTCATGTTGGACATTGTGTTCTGAGTTTTGCGAGCACAGGCTGGCTGGGTACAGCCTGCACCTTGACTGTTGTGAAGAGCAGGATGATTATAAAACCAGACTTGTCAAGTTGAAGGCAAAGCTTATTAACGCACAGTGTGAAATATGAAAGTATAATAATTACTCTTTCTAAATACCCTAACTCACACACACACACACACATACATACACACACACATATGCATACACACACATATACACACACACATACACACACACACGTATAAACACAGGCACACACACTCACGCACACACACACATATACACACATACATACACACACATGCACACAGACACATATACACATATACACACACACATATACATGCATACACACACACACAGACACACATACACACACACTCACGCACACACACATATACACACATGCACACACACACATACACACAGACATACACACACATACAGACACACACAGTCACGCACACATACATATACACACGCACACATACACACAGACACACACACACACACAGACACACACTCACGCACACATACATATACATACACATACACATGCACACACATACACACACAGACACACACATATACACACACATACACACACAGACACACACACACATACACACACGGACACATACACACACACACACGCACACACAGACACACACACTCACACACACACACACACACACACACACATACACACACACTCACGCACACACACATACATAGACACACACACGCACACACATACACACACACGTGCATACACACACAAACCAAAAATAAGAAATAAAGTAAGATAGAGGAATTCTGCCAAATGGTCAAAAGTCAATGGTTCAAGGGAAGAGGATAGATGGTGGAGGCCTTGAAACGGTGTCCGTGCAACAAGCCAGTGCTACACCCCTGTCGCTGATGGACATAGAGCCCAGTTATCGTGCACCGTAGTACGGTAGAGGTGGGATAGGTGAAGGTGGGGCAGAAAGACGCTGCCTGCTCATGACCCACGAGGTCAGGAACGGCTGGCTCCTCAGCGCCGGCCTGGGGAACAATCGATGGCTCTTGCGTGGCTCGCTTATCAGGCGGATGCGAGGAAAACTTGCAGCCAGTCAATTTCGGGATGCAGAGTGGCTTCGGAGCTAGGCGCGTTCACGCTCCGCGTTTGGGACGGGGGGGAACTGCGGCTTCAGGAGCTAGTGCGCTCCCTAACCAAGCAGCCAGCCTGCTTTTCCAGCGGAAAACAGTTTTCAGAGGCGGTTTTCCAGGCACGTTTCGTTTCTGTAACAAAACCGCCGGACCGGGTCAAGAGGATTTCAGCCTCTTTGAAACTGCTTAATTACCTTTTCTGGTCAACTGCTGTCTTTCCCTGGGGCAGAGGCAACCAGAGCCCTGGCGTTACCCCTTTAAGGGGCAGGGTCTTTCAAAAACAACACGCACACGCACGTTCGTCCAGAATGCCCTCAGTCCTTGGAGGTCAGCGAATTTTCCTTGATTAAAGCGTCTATGACGGTGCCCAGGAATCTGTCGTCCTCTGTCTTGCACGTGCTGAGTGACCGAGCACCCAGGGCCCCCTGGGGTAGAGAATTCCAAAGGCCCGCCGGCCGGCCTCTGCTCGGAGAAACCCCTCCCTCGGCACCGCCTTAAGGGGCCTGCCCCTTATTCCGTGAATCCACGCCAAAGATGAAAGGCTGAGAAGCACCGATGAGGACGAGACTCCATTCCACCTTTTAAGGTACCGCTGCGGGCCTGTGGCTCGACACCTATGGGTCAGGCGGCCGGAGTGAAGGGTTGAGGCCGGAGAGCTGTCTCTTCAGCAGCTGTGACGGCTCCTGTAGCTGATTATTGGGCATTCTTGCCTTTTCAAATGGCTGCGACGTTTGAAGGTCGGCTTACATTCACTTCAGCAAGGCGGCAGTTGATTTCCGGACGCTTTCCTCTTAGCTCTCCCTCGGCTCAGAACCCTCTCCGATGAAGCATCTCAGAGTTCTTCCCGGAGTTCCGGCAGGCGGCAGTTTTTTTCTCCGGCCGAAACAAAGCGGCCACTGCGCTAATTCCAAATGAGCCGTCGTTCGGCCAGGCAAGGGAGCTGACAATGCCGGAGTCCCTCTGAGGGGGCCTCCCAGGCCTCCTGCCATTGTCGCCGAAGCGAGGGTTTCACCAGACTTTTAGAAGACTCAATGGACATTCCTGGAGGAAACGTTGTACTTTAATGACTCTTCAGAGGTAACAGAGTCTGACAAGGCTCGAACAAACACAGGAAGAGCTCTGTCCACATCTCCATCCTGAAAAGGCCTTCAAAACTCAATTTAAAGGTTTGAAAGTAAAGATGTGCCTGAATCAGCTGCCCTTAAAAATCCATAATTTCATACTTACACTCTCATCACATATGGGAGCACGGCCTTTGATTTTCCCCCTCTCCAGTTAAAAAAATATATTCCTCAATGGGATGTGAGTGTCGCTGGGCCGGGACCAGAGTTTGATGCCCCCCACTAATTGCCCCTTGAGAAGGTGGTGGTGGGTGAGCCACCTCCTTGAACCGCTGCAGTCCGTGTGCTGTAGGTACACACAAGCTGGGGAGGGAGTTCCCAGGATTTTGACCCGGCGACAGTGAGGGAACGGCCGATATATTCCCAAGTCGGGACGGCGAGTGTGGCTCGGAGGGGGAACTTCCAGGTGGTGGTGTTCCCTGTGCGTCTGCTGCCCTCGTCCTTCTAGATGGTAGCGGTCGTGGGTTTGGAAGGTGCTGTCGAAGGAGCCTCGATGAGTTGCTGCAGTGCATCTTGTAGATGGTACACACACTGCTGCCACTGTGCGTCGGTGGTGGGGGGAGTGAATGTTTTGTGGATGGGGTGCCGATCGAGTGGGGCTGCTTTGTCCTGGATGGTGTCGAGCTTCTCGAGTGTTGTGGGAGCTGCACTCACCCAGGCAAGTGGGGGGAGTATCCCATCACACTCCTGACTTGTGCCTTGTAGATGGTGGACAGGCTTTGGGGGGGAGTCAGGAGGTGAGTGACTCTCCGCAGGATTCCCAGTCTCGGACCTGCTCTTGTAGCAACAGTATTTATATGGCTGGTCCGGTTCAGTTTCTGGTCAATGGTAACCCCCAGGATGTTGATGGAGCAACGGGTTCAGCCCCGAAATGATATCTCCTCGCACTGTTTGCCCTCAGGTGTGTTTACTGCTGCTCCAGTGAGGCGCATTGGCATTTTCTAAAGGGTCAAAGTTGAGGTCGGAACGCAAGTTGCTGCTGTGCCACGGTGACCCCTTGACCCCTTCGACTGCTGTGGTGATGCCACTGTGCAGGAGGCCTCAGCGCCGAAACCCGGGGCGGAGAGTCTCCCGGTGCGGGCACTGAGGGTGGGCCGCACTGTCGGGAGGAGCTGTCCCAGCGAGGGCCCCCACAACTGGGCGCTCCTGGAGCGGGGGAGGGGGTAAAATATCCCACAGCCGCCTTTGGAAGAAGGAGACATTCCTTAGGGGATGGGGGTGGGGACTCGAGGGTTTCCAAGGGCTAATGTGTTATCCCCCTGAACCCCACAGGGTGACAAACAACAGATTGAAAGGGGCTTCTCACCTTGGGGTCAATGGGCAGAGTCGAGGGAGCTTTACTCTGTATCTAACCCCGTGCTGAACCTGCCCTGGGAGTGTTTGATGGGGACAGTGTAGAGGGAGCTTTACTCTGTATCTAACCCCGTGCTGTACCTGTCCTGGGAGTGTTTGATGGGGACGGTGGAGAGGGAGCTTTACTCTGTATCTAACCCCGTGCTGTTCCTGTCCTGGGAGTGTTTGATGGGGACGGTGGAGAGGGAGCTTTACTCTGTATCTAACCCCGTGCTGTTCCTGTCCTGGGAGTGTTTGATGGGGACGGTGTAGAGGGAGCTTTACTCTGTATCTAACCCCGTGCTGTACCTGCCCTGGGAGTGTTTGATGGGGATGGTGTAGAGGGAGCTTTACTCTGTATCTAACCCCGTGCTGTCCCTGTCCTGGGAGTGTTTGATGGGAACGGTGTAGAGGGAGCTTTACTCAGTATCTAACCCCGTGCTGCACCTGTCCTGGGAGTGTTTGATGGGAACGGTGTAGAGGGAGCTTTACTCTGTATCTAACCCCGTGCTGTACCTGTCCTGGGAGTGTTTGATGGGGACGGTGTAGAGGGAGCTTCACACGTTCCGGTACAGGCGCACTGACGGAGTTGCGACACAGTGTGAAATTGTGGAGTGGACACGCGGCCACTTGTCAGAGGATGTGGTGAAAGTGCTGAGTGTTGACTGGCTCGCCTGCTCAGTCTGTCATCATTGAGCTTGCTCTCCAGGGAAAATACAGTTTGTATTGACGGAGAGAGATCACGGTCCTTGAGCCCTCCGGTGGGGGTGATGCTCGGAGCTGGGGCAGTGCTGAGAGGACGTCATTAAAGAGGGATTTTCACAGTGTGACAGAGAGGGGGCAGTGTTGAGGAGGGAGAGGAAGAGCGAGAGACAGATGGGGATAAGGCAAAAGGACTCCGCACAGTGGATGAATAACTGACAGGGATAGAGACAATCGGAGAGGGACAGAAGAGAGAGAGAGAGAGAGAGAGAGAGAGAGGGGGTGTTGGTGGGGGGAAGAGGAAGGGATCAAGTAAGGGAGAGAGAGAACTACATAAAGACAGACTGAGAGAGGAAGAGAGAGCAAGGGAGAGAGTGAGAGAGGGAAATACATTTAGACAGGCTGAGAGAGAGATAGAGACAGGGGAAGAGAGAGAGAGTGAGACAGAAACTGAAAGGTAAAGAGACTGAGTCAGGAAGAGAGAGAGTCAGTGACAGTGAGAAGGAGAGACAGAAAGACAGAGAGAGAGAGAGAGAGTCAGTGAGAGAGAGAGAGAGAGTCAGTGAGAAAGAGAGAGGGAGAGAGAGAGTCAGAGAGAGAGAGAGAGTCAGTGAGAGACAGAGAGAGAGAGTCAGTGAGAAAGAGAGAGAGAGAGTCAGTGAGAGACAGAGAGAGAGAGTCAGTGACAGTGAGAAGGAGAGACAGAAAGACAGAGAGAGAGAGAGTCAGTGAGAGAGAGAGAGAGTCAGTGAGAAAGAGAGAGGGAGAGAGAGAGTCAGAGAGAGAGAGAGAGTCAGTGAGAGACAGAGAGAGAGTCAGTGAGAAAGAGAGAGAGAGAGTCAGTGAGAAAGAGAGAGAGAGAGAGTCAGTGAGAGACACAGAGAGAGAGTCAGTGAGAAAGAGAGAGAGAGAGAGAGAGTCAGTGAGAGACAGAGAGAGAGAGTCAGTGAGAAAGAGAGAGAGAGAGAGTCGGTGAGAGACACAGAGAGAGAGTCAGTGAGAAAGAGAGAGAGAGAGAGTCAGTGAGAGGGACAGACAGACAGAGAGAGAGAGGGGTTCAGTGAGAGAAAGAGAGAGAGACTGATTCCCCACTCTCTGTCCTAATCATCGCTGTGTGTGTGTGAGAGAGAGAGAGAGAGAGAGAGAGAGGCAGTGAGAGAGAGAGAGAGAGAGAGAGAGAGAGGCAGTGAGAGAGAGAGAGAGAGAGAGAGAGAGTCAGTGAGAGGGAGAGTCAGTGACAGTGAGAGGGACAAACAGACAGACAGAGAGAGAGGTGTTCAGTGAGAGAAAGAGAGAGAGAGAGTCAGTGAGAAAGAGAGAGAGAGAGAGAGAGTCAGTGAGAGGGAGAGTCAATGACAGTGAGAGGGAGAAGCAGACAGAGAGAGAGAGAGAGAGTCAGTGAGAAAGAGAGAGAGAGTGTCAGTGAGAAAGAGAGAGAGAGAGAGAGTCAGTGACAGTGAGAGGGACAAACAGACAGACAGAGAGAGAGGTGTTCAGTGAGAGAAAGAGAGAGAGACTGATTGCCCACTCTCTGTCCTAATCATCGCTGTGTGTGTGTGAGAGAGAGAGAGAGAGGCAGTGAGAGAGAGAGAGAGAGTCAATGAGAGAGAGAGAGAGAGAGGCAGTGAGAGAGAGAGAGAGAGAGAGTCAGTGAGAGAGAGAGAGAGAGTCAGTGAGAGAGAGAGAGAGAGGCAGTGAGAGAGAGAGAGAGAGAGTCAATGAGAGAGAGAGAGAGAGAGGCAGTGAGAGAGAGAGAGAGAGAGAGAGAGTCAGTGAGAGAGAGAGAGAGAGAGCGAGTCAGTGAGAGAGAGAGAGAGGCAGTGAGAGAGAGAGAGAGAGAGGCAGTGAGAGAGAGAGAGAGAGAGTCAGAGAGAGAGAGAGGCAGTGAGAGAGAGAGAGAGGCACTGAGAGAGAGAGAGAGAGAGAGTCAGAGAGAGAGAGAGAGAGGCAGTGAGAGAGAGAGAGGCAGTGAGAGAGAGAGAGAGAGAGTCAGAGAGAGAGAGAGAGAGCAGTGAGAGAGAGAGAGAGAGTCAGAGAAAGAGAGAGAGAGTCAGAGAGAGAGAGAGAGGCAGTGAGAGAGAGAGAGAGAGAAGCAGTGAGAGAGAGAGAGAGAGAGGCAGTGAGAGAGAGAGAGAGTCAGAGAGAGAGAGAGATCAGAGAGAGAGAGAGAGAGTCAGAGAGAGAGAGAGAGAGAGGCAGTGAGAGAGAGGCAGTGAGAGAGAGAGAGAGAGTCAGAGAGAGAGAGAGAGGCAGTGAGAGAGAGAGAGAGAGAAGCGGTGAGAGAGAGAGAGAGAGAGAGGCAGTGAGAGAGAGAGAGGCAGTGAGAGAGAGAGAGAGTCAGAGAAAGAGAGAGAGAGTCAGAGGAGAGAGAGAGAGGCAGTGAGAGAGAGAGAGAGAAGCAGTGAGAGAGAGAGAGAGAGAGGCAGTGAGAGAGAGAGAGAGAGAGAGAGAGGCAGTGAGAGAGAGAGAGAGGCATGAGAGAGAGAGAGAGAAGCAGTGAGAGAGAGAGAGAGAGAGAGGCAGTGAGAGAGAGAGAGGCAGTGAGAGAGAGAGAGAGAGAAGCAGGAGGAGAGAGAGAGAGAGAGAGGCAGTGAGAGAGAGAGAGGCAGTGAGAGAGAGAGAGAGAGTCAGAGAGAGAGAGAGAGGCAGTGAGAGAGAGAGAGAGAGGCAGTGAGAGAGAGAGAGAGAGTCAGAGAGAGAGAGAGAGGCAGTGAGAGAGAGAGAGAGAGTCAGAGAAAGAGATAGAGAGTCAGAGAGAGAGAGAGAGAGAGGCAGTGAGAGAGAGAGAGAGAGTCAGAGAAAGAGATAGAGAGTCAGAGAGAGAGAGAGAGAGGCAGTGAGAGAGAGAGAGGCAGTGAGAGAGAGAGAGAGAGTCAGAGAGAGAGAGAGAGGCAGTGAGAGAGAGAGCGAGAGAAGCAGTGGGAGAGAGAGAGAGAGAGAGAGAGGGCAGTGAGAGACAGAGAGAGAGAGTCAGTGACCAGTGAGAGG
>NW_027597357.1:0-85282 GCF_964194155.1 Cetorhinus maximus
TGCTCTCCTTGCAGCAAATGGGATCTCGAGTCACAGCAACAACTTTGTGTTGCTACAGGCAACCTCAATTCTATACCTCTGAAAGGAATTAGCTGCAGGGGAGCTCTGATTGAATGGCTGTCTCTTAAAGGTTTCCACTAAATTAAACATAGTTCTGCTATTATTGAATCAATAGTGTGTCATTAACACCGAACTCAGTAGTTAGGATCTGTGTCACACCTTTGACATTCTTTGAACAAAAGCATTTGCTTATTAATTACTCATCTCTTTTGTATTTGAGTTCTATGGTTTCTGCTATTTTTATAAGTCTACACTGTAGTAATGATTTTAAGCCCATTTTTAATTGTTCCTTCTCGTGTATTTACCTACCATTAATATTACTCTTGAAAAAGCACCACTGCATCTTATGAGGCAAAACATCGCTGTGTGTATCC
This sequence comes from Cetorhinus maximus, assembly GCF_964194155.1. Lineage (NCBI taxonomy): Eukaryota > Metazoa > Chordata > Chondrichthyes > Lamniformes > Cetorhinidae > Cetorhinus > Cetorhinus maximus. Next base: position 435 of record NW_027597357.1, read on the forward strand.
TATCCCACACAAAGTGCTGCTCAACCATCAACCCTTTGTTTGCCAACCTACATTGGGTCCCTTTTTCCCAATGCCTCAAATTAAATTCCCTCTATGCCTTTCCTTATCTCTGTAACTTTCTTCGGCCTTCTAACTCTCCAATTCACACTGTGGATCCCCACTCCCTTTTCCACATCACTGGTGGTCATGTCTTCAGCTGTCTAAGGCCTATGTTCCAGGATACCCACCCTAAACCTCTCCATTTCCTCATGACCACCTCCTCCTTTAAGGCCATGCTTAAAACATACCTCTTTAACCAAGCATTTTGGCCCTCCTAATATTTCCTTCTTTAGCTTGTTGTCCATTTTTCCCTGATTACACTTCTGCAAAGGCGCCTTGTGGTATTTTTCTATGTTAATGATGCTAAACAAATGCAAATGTTTTTTTTGTTGCTCAGCCCTTGTGACCTTTTCATTAAATGTCAGTTCAATGACACAGCACTGTTCTATTTGAGGATATTCAAGTTTTCACAGAACAGTTTCAGGAAAGCACAATTTGTACATTTGTGGCATTGGCTTCTCTTTTTCATGTTGCTTTAGGTTCTGTATATTGCAAGAAACAAAGCACAAAATCAGAAGTAATCATGTATACCAATCATGGCTTCCAGGATTGATCACTGATATCGTAATTTATTATCATAATAAATAATAGCAGAAGAAAATACCATAACATTTCAGCTTGTTCAGCTTTTATCTAAATGTTAAGAAAAATACCTTTTCACAACAGGTATAGGGAAGGCTTCTGGTGACTAGTTTCCAAGTGTGCAAAGTTTGGACATACAAATTTAAGAATGTATTTTAGTTTTAGGTAGCAGCTGCAGGGTTTGTTTTCAGCCAAGCACAATACTCCATTTACCTTGCCTGGCTAAAACTCAAAGTTCTGCAGTCCAGATGCATATTTGTATTCTTAAACAAATGCACAGAAGGTCTCATCTAATAGTTACATTTAAAATGCTTAGACAGTGCTGATGGCAGTGCCCACTTGCCTAAACCATTAAAAGAATTGCAGGTTGGTTTAAAAGTGTTTGAAGTCCAACTCCATACACTGAACTACATACAGTGTCAAACAGAAACAATGGGGAGAATTTTCCCCATGTCGGGCTGACCCTGCGGGAGTGGGCGCAGGCGGGCACAGACCCGATGGCCGCCTGTGATCAGGTCCGCAACGCCATTTTACGCCGGCGTAAATTAGGGCCCACCCAGCGTAGTTCACGGCTCCTGTGCATAGCGGGAGTGTGAGGGCAGCGGTGGGTGCGCTGAGACCGCCGGGTCCAATGGCGATCCAGCGGCCTGTTTAAATGAAGGCCTGGCAGCCTTGGAAAGGCGGCTCAAAGTGGCTGGGAAAAGAGCACATCAGAGGGGCAATGTGCCTGACGCAAGTCCAGAGGGTAGGCCATCAGGGCAGAACAGGCCGGAGGGTAGGCCAGTGGGGCAGTGTGCCCCTCGTTTGACGAAGGCACCGGGCTCACCTGCTGGTGCCTTGATGGCCACATGTGTACACTCTATAGTATCCTGGATACGGGGAAAGCCAGCAATGGCCGCGAAGCCTCTGGCTCACTGTGTCTGGCTGGTATCGACCCAGCGGTAATGGATGAAGGTCAATGCACGTCTGAACAAAGCGTCTGTAACCTGCTTGACGCAAGTGTGAACAGCTGATTGGGAGACTCCACAGAGATTACCCACTGATCCCTGGAAAGAGCCGGAGGCATAGAAGTTGAGGGCAGCTGTGTCCTTCAGAGCCACTGGCATGGGGTGTCCACCCACACAGTTTGCGGAGATCTCAGGGCCTATCATCCAACAATGGAAGTGACTGTCTCCCTTGAGAGACGGAGCCTCCTTCAGCACTGGATCTTAGACATATTGAGGTAGCTGCTTCGCCACCTGTATACCCTGGCGGCAGGATATTGGGGTCTTCTGCGGTCCCTTCCACCTTGCACTTCCCATATTGGCCCTGCGCCCCTTGTGCCTGCACCTCTCCTCCCAAAGGTGGCTCCCCTGGAGGCTGAATGTGGACTCCTGGCCTCCTCCCCATTCTGGCTCTCCCTTCCGCCTCAGAGGAGGTGCCTCCAGTGGAGAGCACAACTCCCATTCCCAGGCTAAGGGAAGGCTTCCTGAAGAGGGGTGAGAGGGAGGTCTAGCTGTCTTGCTGGATAACCAGGCAGGCAGTGGGGGAGGGGGTACTGGTTGGGAGAGGAAGCTTGGACTGGGAGAGGAAGGTGAACTGGGCGGGGGGTGGGGGGGGGTGAAGTTGGGAGGGCACGGGTATGAAGGTGTGAGGGAGGTGAAGTTGGGAATGGGGGAGATGAAGGTGTCAGGGGGGTGATGTTGGGAGGATGGAGTAGGGAGTACAGGGGCAGAGGCTGTAACAGGGGAGAATGCAGCAAGTGGAGAGGTAGGTGTAAGTGGGGAGGAAGGTGAAAGTTCGGAGGGCGGGAGAAATTCAGAGAGGGGAAGGAGTTCAGAGGGGAAGGAATTTGGAGTGGGGAAGGACTTCGGTGGGGAGAAGCTATCTGAGAGGAGGAGGGAATTCGGAGGGTGGAAGGTGTCTGGACCTAGCATGAAGTTCAGAAGGGGGGAGATGTCTGGGGAGAGGAAAGTGTCCAGGGGAGGAGGGAGTAAGGGTAGAGGAGAGAGTAGGGGTGGAGGAGTAAGTAAGGGGGGGGATGTCCAGGTGAACATGCAAGAGGGGGGGTCTGTGGAATAAATGGCTGCCTACTGAGGAGCTAACTGAGGGTGAGCATGGTAGGAGGGAATGGTGAGTATGAGAGGGGGCAGAGGGGGCCTGTAGGGTGGGTGGGTGAGGGTGCGTCGGTTGTAGTAGAAGGGACAGCGAGGGTGGTTGGTGGTGACTCGGAGGCAGATACGGACCCTGGGGGTGGAAGGAGGAAGCCAGGGATGTCAATGTGGATGGGGGTGGGATTCTCAGGAAGGTAAGGAACACGCACGTTCACCTGGACATCCCGGAAAAACAAGGGTTCGGCTTGGTGGGTGACAGTGGGGATGTGGAAGGTGATGCTGGGGGGTCGACAGTAAGGGCTTGGGTGACTGGGGGAGGGGAAAGGATGAGGGAGCTGATGACAAACTTGACAACTGCGGTTTCGCAGAAATTGAAAGTGAGTGGGGCCTCTTGTTGGACGGGCACAGGTGCTGAATGGGAGTGTAGTCAGTGGGTGAGCAGAGATGCAGGTCAGATCAGATGGACAACTGAAAGAGAAGCCCAGCAGGCAGCATTGAAAATGCCTGGGACAGTGAAATGAGTGTGAGGAATGAAGGCTCTGCATGCGGAGTGCTTGCATGAGTCCCTGAAAGGCCGTGCCACACACACACACACACACTTCTCCCTCCAGAATCACTCGTGGTCCGTCTGCGTGGAGTTGAAATGCTAGGGGGTGAGGGACGCAGGGGGAGGACTCACGACGCCCATCAATGCAGCTGAAAGACTACATTACAGGTTATTCAGTGAAAGGGAATAAATTTTCAAATTAAAAAGCGACAAAATGTGTTCACTCGTGCAACCACCTGTGATCAAAATTTCTTAACTTCTCTAGGCCTCCCACTTCTTCTAGGTGCTGCCCTGACATACACAGCAGGGGTGGAGACAGCCTGTGCAATGGTTGGCCCCGTTGCCTCTGATGACTTCAGCGTGGATCCTCTGGAGAACTGAGGCCTTTAGGGCCCCAGCTTGCTTTGCCTGTCCTCCTGTGGGCCAGCTGCTCCCTCTGTGGTGACAGAAAACGGGTTTGAGGGAGTCACAGGCAAAAGGGACTCAGGGGGAGCAGACATCCTCTCAGATTTCTGAGTGGATGACCCATGGTTGTCCAGCTGCTGCTCCTCCTCCCTTCGGGTGCCCAAGGCCTGACTCCTTGAGGGGAAGGAGCACCTGGAGGGATGTCGTGGTGCCTCGCTTCCCCTCGCATTGCCACTGTAGGAACTCAACCATGGCACTCCATCCACATCGCGATGGAGTGCAGGTCTGTGAGCATCTCCGCGTTCTGTTGGACCAGGGTCTCCATGGTGTCTGCCATCCTTTCCATGGAGACCTCCATAAACGCATATGTGGGCACCATCAGAGAGCAGTTGGACACACTCCTCCAACTCGTGTGCCACTGTTTAGAGGGTTTCCAACAGCTCTACGTGATGTTCCGCCACCTTCTGCTGACTCTGCATGATGAGTTGGAAGGCCAAATCCAGGTGTTCATCATCTGTCTCGGACCTCACAGATGCCTCTTCCCCAGCAGTCCTCCAAGTGCCGGGGAGCTCGGCTGAACCTGCCTCCTCCTGCTGCAGACACATGCCCGTGCGGTGACCACCAGATTATGAACCCGAGCCTGCTCTAGATCTAGGTCCCACCAAGGTGTGTGTCTCTGTGCTGGTGGAGCGTGTGGGTAAACGCTGTGATGGGTCTTCCAGGCTGCTTATATCCAGCTCTTCACTAGAGGAGGTGTCCTCTTGACTGGAGGTGAGGACCTGGATGGAGCTGAGGGACTGGCTGGCTGAGGGAGTCGGTTGCTAGGCACAGCTCCCTGTGAACCAAAGTAGAGATAATTGGTGCATGCAGCAGAGTCAAAAGCAGGAGAGAGAGCACTCACAGTTGCTTTGCGAGAGGGATGATGTGGTGTAGGATCCTGATGTGGGTATTCGCCACTGACCTCACCATCACCACAGGCAGGGTCCACGTCCTCACCAGTCAGTTCGATGACACACTCCTCAAAGTGAGTTGGGGGGGGTGCCTAATGTCGGCCACCCCACCCCCGGTCTGGGACCTTTGCCTGCTGTTGTTAGCCTACTTGTCCTGCATGAAAATAGACGGAGAGAATGTGAACAAGATGCATGGCACTGCGTGGAATGTTTGCGTGGTGAGTGGAGCCATGGGCGGGATGTGTCTGTGAGCTCGAGAGGATATGAGCCTGATGGAGCTGTGAGAGTGTGAGAGAGTTAGTGCTGTTGTTCTTTGATGTGTGAGATCCCTGTGGATGTGTGATAGGCTTGGGAGTGTGTGAGTTGAGAGTGATGAGGTGGTTGAATTACCCTGGTGGAATGGATGAGAACATTGATCCTCTTCCTGCACTGGATGATGACCTCCTCTGTGCTCTGGTGGTGCTGACCGCAGCTGCCACCGCCTCTCAGGCTGGATCGGTGACTCTGGTGGACCTCCTGCAGCCTGAGCGGGGCTAGAGGACATTGCGGCGGCCTTCCACTGCATCCAGCAGGCGCCCCAGAGAGGCATCACTAAATTTGGGGGCTGCCGCCTTCTTTGCTTTTGGGGCCATCTGTCACCTGGAGCAATTCTGGTCTGTGGGCATGAAGTAGGCTGCGCTCTGGTGTACATTAAATATGATACCCGGAGTGAGGAAGCGCTGAGGTCACGGCATGGCAGACAAACATGAGCTCGTATGCCAGCGATCCAGAGTGTTGCCCGTGAACATGCTGGGAATGCAGCAATGTGGAGCGAAAACACACCATTGCAGCCGTCAGGTAAAACAACTTTTTTCACATCCGCTACCACACTTAGTGCAAATTTGGGATGATTCCGCCCTGAATCTGTACCATAAACACTTCTTCAGGAGCAGGAGAAAGACAATCTGAAAAATCAATTTGAAGACAAATTTCTGGGTCTCAGGGTGTGGGTGGGCCAACTATTTCACTTGGCAAGCTATCAATGTGAAAACAACCCCTTTTCAACATTTAGCATTCAGAGGAAATGGCGATCTGTAGGTTATAGGTAAATTGCTTTTAAATTATTTAGGGGTTTTATTTTTCTTTTAAGGGGAAAGTGGGTAAATATGGTGAGCAGAGGAAGCAACAGGTCTATCAGGATGACTTCTGAATGTGCTAGCAAAGAGCCAGCACAAATAAGAGACAAACGGCCTCTTCCTGTGCTTGAAAAATTTCATGGTTCGACCTAAATTATCCGGGCAGCAAGAGAGAAACTAATTATACAAGGAAGGTTCTAGCCAAAACAAAGATCTCTGATCAACTTACTACATCCATCAATGTAAATGTTAGACATTATTCTCTTGCTTTTCAAGTGCTACAAGGTGATCCTTCATAGTTAAGGTCATTTTGTAAAACTTAAGACTTGGTTTCTGGGTGTGACTGAGGCAACCGCACCAACTATTGTCGAGGAAGCATGTTACTTGATCTTCAAATATTATAGCTAGGGTAAATTCCATTCATCGAGCAATGATTATATCCTGTGTTTACATTTGCTCTGGTACATTAGTATACAAAGCAATTATAGACACAAAGGTTTACGATAACCTAGCATATAAATTTCACCATTTGAAATAATGCTGCCAACATTGCTCTAATTGGATTGCAGAAGTGTCCCAAGTTATTTTTTACATTTCATTATTTTAAGGACATGTTGTACAATTGTTCAATATAAATAAGTTTTATTCTGTTATAAGTTATGAATTAAACACAAGATATTTTAAATTGTAATTGATTTATTATAAAAGTAATGTCCCTTTTTAAAAGAAATTGAAAAGACTTGATTTTTTTGGTGCTGAAATGATATCCTAAATGGTGCAGATACAATTATTGACTTCATGTACATAAATGTGAGGGACAATACAACAGAAACAACCAGCAGCTGGATGAATGACCAGCTAGCCTGCACATGATGATAAAAGCAAAATACTGTGGATGCTGGAAATCTGAAATAAAAACAGAAAATGCTGGAAAAACCCAGCAGGTCTGGCAGCATCTGTGGATAGCGAGAAACAGAATTAACATTTCGAGTCCAAATGACCGAAGCTTCGTACAGACTCAAAACATTAACTCTGTTTATATCTGTACATTATGATGTTGGTTGAGGGAGGAATGTTGGCCAAGAACATTGGACTCCTTGCTCTTTAAATAATGCCATGGAATCTAACATCAGGACCTCAGGGACAGCCAGATAGGGTTCTGTTTTAGCAACTGATTGAAAGCTAACAGCCTGACAATGCAACAGTCAGACACTGAAGAAGAGTCATATGGACTCAAAGCGTTAACTTTGTTTCTCTCTCCACAGATGCTGCCAGACCTGCTGGGTTTTTCCAGCATTTTCTGTTTTTGTTTCAGATTTCCAGCATCCGTGGTATTTTGCTTTCATCTTACTATAGTGTAGTTTGTCTGCTCAAGTTCTAGAATGGGACCTGGATCTAAAATGCATACCTTATTCCTAGGAGAGAGAGTAGGGCAGAAACTCTGCCAGTCCTCTCTAGTTTGCTGCTATGAGATGTTTGAGAATAACCCACAGTAGTTTCTCCCCTTAATCTTTCCCCCCTCCCTCCAGGAAATCACCTAGTTTTATTTGTTGTCTGTTTCTGAGACTGGGAACCAACAATGTGAGGTGACACCACTCTGCCTAGCATTCCAATATACGACTAGGAAACCACCTGTCAAATCAATTATCTAGAAGTTTACTCCATGATGTGATGAAAGTATAATAATTTTCATAATATTTTTCTGGTTTATTGTGAAGTAGCTTTATGGGTGTGATTATAGTTGGGTCTGTCTGTGTGATTTAATTACATTTAGAGTCAAGTAGACTGCAAGCTTGAAATCATCATAAGAAGCTAGGTGTAGAAATGTGCTTGACATGCTAATGAGTAAGCATGGATGCTGGCTTAGCATGTAAAGTGTGAAGCGAATTTGCATTTTTAGATAAATGAAGGGATTGTTTGGATTTCAAAGGGATCTTAGTCTGTTTACAACTAGCCAGATAAGCAAGGCTAAGAAGTGCGTTTATTTTTCCAAAGGTTACTGACAATATTGGCAACATGAAAGTTTTTACATTAGGAGGAAGATACAGTTTCAAAGACACTTGGAACAATAGAATTCACATATTAAAGAGGGAGAAACATATATAAAGGAGAATGAAAGGCTATATAGGGAAGGCCATGTAAGATCAAGTCATTAATGGTGGTGGACAATTAAACAACTAACCAGTTGAGGAGGCTCCACAAATTTGCCCATCTGCAATGATGGGGGAGCCCAGCACATCAGTGCAAGAAGTCAAGGCTGAATAATCTTCTACCAGAAGTGCCGAGTGGATGATCCACCTCAGCCTCCTCCTGAGGACCCCAGTATCACAGATGCCAGTCTTCAGCCAATTCGATTCGATTATGCCCTGTCCACAAAAATGGACAAATGCTACTGAGCCAATTACTGCCCCATCAGTCTGCTCTCGATCATCAGCAAAGTGATAGAAAGTGTGCGAAACAGCCTTCAAGAAGCCTCCAGCCATTTGTGCATAAGCCTGCTACGTAAAGTAACTGAAGTTGGAGAAAAGCCATTTGAAACTCTGCTGTCAAGTGGGTACTAGGTTAACTTGCTGTGTTTTTTGTGGCAGCTGGTGGAATTAAAAAGCTGGTTTTGGTAATAGTGACCATGAAAAACCCATCTGGTTCAGAGGTGGCCTTTTGGGAAGGAAATGTACTGTCCTTACCTGTTCTGGCCTACATGTGGCTCCAGACTCAGCAATTTGGTTGACTCTTAAATGCCCTCTGAAATGGCCTAGCAAGCCACTCAGTTATATAAAAATCTACAACAAAGCCTACAAAAAGGAATGGAACCATACAGATCACCAGCACTAACCTAACCAGAAATGAGAATGCAAATTCAGCCCTGTCGACCCTGCAAAGTCTTACTTACTGGAGGGGTAGGTCCTCCTAGTTGAGGGCGAGTACTAAAATTGGGAGAGCTGTCTCACAGACTAGCCAAGCAACAGCCTGACATAATCATGCTCACAGAAACATTACAGATAATGTCCCAGACACCACCATCACCATGGACTGACCCACCAGAGTGGCGGCACAGTGGTACACGTTCGAAGGGGGAGTTCCCCTGGGAGCTCTCAACATCCACTCTGGGCTCCATAAAATCTCATGGTATCAGGTCAAACATGGGCAAGGAAACCACCTGCTGGTTACCACCAACCACAAGCCCCCCGCGCCCGCCTCCTCAGCTGATGAATCACGACTTCACTTGGAGGAAACACTGAGGATGGCAAGGGCACAGAATGTACTCTGGGTGGGGTACTTCAATGTCCATTACCAAGAGTAGCTCGGTAGCACCACTACTGACCAAGCTGACTGAGTCCTAAAGGACATAGTTACTTGACTGGGTCTGCGGCAGGTGGTGAGGAAACCAACAAGAGGTAAAAACATGCTTGACCTTACCAATCTACCTGTCACAGATGCATCTGTCCATGACAGTATTGGCAGCAGTGATCGCTGTATAGTCCCTGTGGAGATGAAGTCCCATCTTCACATTAAGGACACCCTCCATTGTGTTGCATGGCACTATCACCATGCTAAATGGGGTAGATTTCGAACAGATTGAGCAACACAATCCATGAGGCATTGTGGGCCATCAGCAGCAGCAGAACAACCACAACCTGTAACCTCATGACCCAGCATATCCCCGACCCTACCATTACCATCAAGCTGGGGGATCAATCCTGGTTTAATGATGAGTGCAGGAGGACATGCCAGAAGCAGCACACCTAAAAATGAGGTGTCAACCTTGTGAAGCTACAAAACAGGACTGCTTGCATGCCAAACAGTGAAAACAGCATGCAATAGGTAGAGCTGGGCAATCCCACAACCAACTGATCAAATCTAAGCTCTGCAGTCCTGCACGCCCTCAATTACTGACACTCCAATAGTGCACACCCTCAATTACTGACACTCCAGTAGTGCAGCACACCCTCAATTACTGACCCTCCAATAGTGCAGCACACCCTCAATTACTGACACTCCAATAGTGCAGCACACCCTCAATTACTGACACTCCAATAGTGCAGCAATATTGAGAAAGACAGAGGGAGAGACAGAGAGATAGATAGAAAGAGAGAGAGGGCGGGATTGAGGCAGAGTGAAAGAGAGCGAGAGACAGAGGGAGACACTGCACTATTGGAGGGTCTACTCTCCACCAAGCCCCCCCCCCACCCACCCACCCCGCGTCTTGTGCTTATTGCGGCCAACCAACGCCACGCCGAGCAATTAGCTAGGTCGTTCACCTCAGCGCTGCTTGCGGGATCTTGCTGTACGCAAGCCGTGCGCTGCCTCCCGACGGCGCTTCGTAGCCCGTGGGCCTCGGACATGTTCGGGATGTCAGCAGGGGACACGCAGGTGTGGTGGGGGGGGGGGGAAGAGGGCCGATGTCATTCCAGTGGAGAGCGCAGCCCGATACATCAGCGACGTCGCCCATTGCAGCACCGGTTAGTCCACTGAGTGACCACGTGTAGAGGGAGCTTTACTCTGTATCTAACCCCGTGCTGTACCTGCCCTGGGAGTGTTTAATGGGGACGGTGTAGAGGGAGCTTTACTCTGTATCTAACCCCGTGCTGTACCTGTCCTGGGAGTGTGTAATGGGGACGGTGTAGAGGGAGCTTTGGCCTGTATCTAACCCCGTGCTGTACCTGTCCTGGGAGTGTTTGATGGGGACAGTGTAGAGGGAGCTTTACTCTGTATCTAACCCCGTGCTGTTCCAGTCCTGGGAGTGTTTGATGGGGACAGTGTGGAGGGATATATCGTATAAGTTAACCTGTTTGAATCTGGCACGATTCCCAGTGCCTTATGCTGGAGTGTCAATGGGACAGGCTGCTGATGGCTGGCAAGGGCAGGTTTAATAGAGGGCTTTCTGTACTGCAGTGAATTCTGGGATAGCACAGCCACCATTGCTCCCATCCCTATTCTCCCTATTTCATTATCTCTCTCTGCTTTTCTCTGCCTCTCTCACAGGCATAGGGCTGGACATTTCTTCCCCACCCCGCCCACCACCTTTTCAAGGGGGCAATAAATGCCAGCCCAACCAGTGCAGCCCACATTCAATGAATGAATTTAAAAATATTGTAGTAGCATCCCCTGCCTTCAAATATGCTCCAGTGGTGCACACCCTCCACTCGGCGTTGGGCGGCTGCTACCCAGCTCGCACATTTCCACAGGAGCACGGGCACGATGGAACCCTGCTGTTCGGCCAGGGAGGTGTCACCTCGCCCTGTGCGCTGAGCCATGCCTCACCCACTGAGACCTCCCTACCCCTCTCTCCCCTCCCCATAATCCCAGTGTCTCTCCCTCCCCCTGTCCCCTCCCCACCCTCCATCACTCCCCCTCCCCACCTCCCTCTCCCCTCCCTGCAATCCCAGTGTCTCTACCTCCCACAGCCGTGACGCCCCAGCGGATGAGCCGTTAAACCCAGGGGCCCCGCCGGCCCTTATGGACGCTTTTGGGAGAGGACCTTTGGGGAAGGATCTCCTCCCCCCACACTGCCTACGCCCCCCCAAACCCCAACCCTATCCGCCTACTCCCGCTCCCCCAGGGCCCATGTCTAATGCCTCGACCAGCCCCGCGAAAGGCAGAACGACCTGGCCGTTCCCTCAGCGCCAACGGTGGGATCCTTCTGTGCGTAAATTGGCTGCCCTCATCCAGGCAAGTGGGGAGTATCCCATCGCACTACTGACTTGTGCCTTGTAGATGGTGGACAGGCTTTGGGGAGTCAGGTGGCGAGTGACTCGCCACAGGATTACCAACCTCCGACCTGCCCTTGTAGCCACAGGATTTATATGGCTAGTCCAGTTCAGTTTCTGGTCAATGGTAACCCCCCAGGATGTTGATAGTGGGGGATTCAGTGATGGTAATGCCATTGATTGTCAAGGGGCAATGGTTAGATTCTCTCTTGTTGGAGATGGTCATTGCCTGACACTTATGTGGCGCGACTGTTACTTGCCACTTGTCAGCTCAAATCCTGGATGCTGTGCTTACTGCTTGGCTGGCAAATTGGAGGGTACATGGTGCCTAATGTGACCCACATTGCACGGAACACCAAACCTGCTAAGTAAAAGGGAGGCGTATGGATACTGTCCATCTCGGGGTCAGCGGCTAAAAGGGAATAAGTCCCTCGCACCTGGTACGGTCTGGCCTGTGTGTGTGTGTGTGTGTGAGAGACACAAGAACACCAGGCCATTCGGCCCATCGAGCCTGCTCCGCCATTCAATACGATCGTGGCCATTCTTGGGGAGGGTGAGCTTCGACTCCATGTTCCCACCCGCTCCCCGTATCCCTCAACCCCCCCCCCCCCCCCCCCTCACTGAGAGAGTCTGGAAATCTGTCCGTCCCAGCCTCAAATGTCCTCGACGATGGAGCGTCAGCAACCGCCCTGGGGTGGAGAATCCCAAAGATTCACAAACCCCTCTGAGTGAAGAAATTCCTCCTCGCCTCAGTCCCCAAAAGGTCCGGCCCCCTCATCCCGAGACTCTGCCCCTCACCTCCCTCCCCCCATCCCGGGTGTTTTAGATTCCCTAGGACCAGCCGGGGAATGATCTCTGGGCATCCGCCCTGTCGAAACCCCCATTCAGAACCGCATAGGTCCGGACCCGGTCACTCGGAGAATCCGAGCCCGGTTTAGCTCAGCCTCTCGTCGCAGGACAACCCCCACCCCCTCCACTCCCCCCGGGGACCCATTGAGTGAACCTTTCCCGCTTCGCCTCCGAGGTGAATCTGTCCTTCCTTCAAACGCGGAGACCAAAGGGCACAGTGTACGCTCGGGACACGGTCTCACCAAAACCCTGTAACAACCTCAGCCAGATTCCTTATTCCCGAGCTCCGACCCCCCGATAAATTCATCGTTGGGCGGCTCCTGTACACGCAATCCCAGTGTCTCTATTTCAACACACCTCCCTCCCCTCCATCACTCCCCCTCCCCATCTCCATACCCCATTAGCTCCCGGCCGGCACTGCCCAACTCGCACCTTTCCGCTTCATCTCATGCGTACAGGACCGCGGGTGCGATGCAACCCTGCCGTTTGACCAGGGAGGCGTCACCTCGCCCTGTACGCTGAGCCACACCGCCCCAGAGACCTGCCCAACTCAACTCTCTCCACCACTCCCCCTCCCACAATCCCCGTGTCTCTACCTCTCCCCATCTCCCTCCCATCACTCCCCCTCACCGCAATCCCAGTGTCTCTACCTCTCCCCCCTCTCCCTCCCATCACCATCTCCCCTCCCCGCAATCCCAGTGTCTCAACCTCCCTCCATGGGATTGGAAAACGGTCAATGTAACTCCCTTATTCAAAGGAATGGAGACAGAAAGCAAGAAACAGGCCAGTTAGCATAACATTTGTCATGGTTAGAAGCTTTATTGAGAACGTTATAGCAGGGCACGTGGAAAAATTCAAGGCAATCAGGCAGAGTCCTCATGGCTTTGTGAAAGAGAAATCATGTTTAACCAATTTATTAAAGGGGGCATGGGGAGGAAGGGTGGGGCGCGAAGATCGGTGTCTTGACAGCACGACTAAATCGGGGCCGAGAGCTGCGGGGCCGAGAGCTGCGGGGCCGAGAGCTGCGGGGCCGAGAGCTGCGGGGCCGAGAGCTGCGGGGCCGAGAGCTGCGGGGCCGAGAGCTGCGGGGCCGAGAGCTGCGGGGCCGAGAGCTGCGGGGCCGAGAGCTGCGGGGCCGAGAGCTGCGGGGCCGAGAGCTGCGGGGCCGAGAGCTAGGATTAGTGGAGTGCCAGTTTAGCTAGTTATGGGGTCAGTTTGGAAGGTGTGGTGTGTGAGTGAGGGGTGGGGTAGTGGGAGTCAGGATTAGTGAAGTGATTAAAACAAAAAGCTAAAAGCTACTGCAGATGCTGAAAATCCAAAACAAAAACAGAATTACCGGGAAAAACTCAGGTCTGGCAGCATCGGTGGAGAAGAAATCAGTTGACGTTTCGAGTCCTCACGACCCTTCGGCAGAACTGAAGCATAGTTAGGAGAAAGGTGAAATATAAGCTGGTTTAAGGTGTGGGGGGCGGGGGGGAGAGAGAAGTTGAGGGTGTGGTGATTGTGGAGATAAGCAAGCCGTGATAGCAGCAGATAATCAAAAGACGTCACAGACAAAAGGATCAAAGAGGTGTTGAAGGTGGTGATATTTGTCTAAGAAAAGTGCTAATTAAGAATGGAAGACAGGACACTCAAGGTATAGCTCTAGTGGGGGTGGGGTGGAAAGACTAACAAAGTTTTAGTTTTAGATTTAAAAATAATGGAAATAGGTGGGAAAAGAAGAATCTATATAAATTATTGAAAAAAAAGGGAGGGGGGAGAAACGGAGTGGGGATGGGGGGGGGGGGGGGGGGGGGAGTTTAAGATCTAAAGTTGAATTCAATATTCAGCCCGGAAGGCTGTAAAGCGCCTAGTCGGAAGATGAGGTGCTGTTCCTCCAGTTTGCGTTGGGCTTCACTGGAACAATGCAGCAAGCCAAGGACAGACGTGGGGTCAAGAGAACAGGGTGGAGTGTTAAAATGGCAAGCGACAGGGAGGTTTGGGTCTTTCTTGCGGACAGACCGCAGGTGTTCTGCAAAGCGGTCGCCCAGTTTGCGTTTGGTCTCTCCAATGTAGAGGAGACCGCATTGGGAGCAACGAATGTAGCAGACTAAGCTAGGGGAAATGCAAGTGAAATGCTGCTTCACTTGAAAGGAGTGTTTGGGCCCTTGGACGGTGAGGAGAGAGGAAGTGAAGGGGCAGGTGTTGCATCTTCTGCGTGGGCATGGGGAGGTGCCATAGGTGGGGGTTGAGGAGTAGGGGGTGATGGAGGAGTGGACCAGGGTGTCCCGGAGGGAACGATCCCTACTGAATGCCGTCAGGGGGGGTGAAGGGAAGATGTGTTTGGTGGTGGCATCATGCTGGACTTGGCGGAAATGGCGGAGGATGATCCTTTGAATGCGGAGGCTGGTGGGGTGATAAGTGAGGACAAGGGGGACCCTATCATGTTTCTGGGATGGAGGAGAAGGCGTGAGGGAGGATGCGCGGGATATGGGCCGGACACGGTTGAGGGCCCTGTCAACGACAGAGGTTTTCCACCCACGGTCGTTAACAGGGCCCTCAACTATGTCCGGCCCATATCCCGCGCATCCTCCCTCACGCCTTCTCCTCCTTCCCAGAAGGATGATAGGGTCCCCCTTGTCCTCACTTATCACCCCACCATCCTCCGCATTCAAAGGATCATCCTCCGCCATTTCCGCCAAGTCCAGCATGATGCCACCACCAAACACATCTTCCCTTCACCCCCCCTGACGGCATTCAGTAGGGATCGTTCCCTCCGGGACACCCTGGTCCACTCCTCCATCACCCCCTACTCCTCAACCCCCACCTATGGCACCTCCCCATGCCCACGCAGAAGATGCAACACCTGCCCCTTCACTTCCTCTCTCCTCACCGTCCAAGGGCCCAAACACTCCTTTCAAGTGAAGCAGCATTTCACTTGCATTTCCCCTAACTTAGTCTACTACATTCGTTGCTCCCAATGCGGTCTCCTCTACATTGGAGAGACCAAACGCAAACTGGGCGACCGCTTTGCAGAACACCTGCGGTCTGTCCGCAAGAAAGACCCAAACTCCCTGTCGCTTGCCATTTTAACACTCCACCCTGTTCTCTTGCCCACACGTCTGTCCTTGGCTTGCTGCATTGTTCCAGTGAAGCCCAACGCAAACTGGAGGAACAGCACCTCATCTTCCGACTAGACACTTTACAGCCTTCCGGGCTGGATACTGAATTCAACAACTTTAGATCTTAAATTCCCCCTCCCCCCCATCCCCACTCCGTTTCTCCCCACTCCCTTTTTTTTTCAATAATTTATATAGATTCTTCTTTTCCCACCTATTTCCATTATTTTTAAATCTAAAACTAAAACTTTGTTAGTCTTTCCACCCCACCCCCACTAGAGCTGTACCTTGAGTATCCTGTCTTCCATTCTTAATTAGCACTTTTCTTAGACAATATCACCACCTTCAACACCTCTTTGATCCTTTTGTCTGTGACGTCTTTTGATTATCTGCTCCTATCACTGCTTGCTTATCTCCACAATCACCACACCCTCAACTTCTCTCACCCCCCACACCTTAAACCACCTTATATTTCACCTTTCTCCTAACTATGCTTCAGTTCTGCCGAAGGGGCGTGAAGACTCGAAACGTTAACTGATTTCTTCTCCACCGATGCTGCCAGACCTGCTGAGTTTTTCCAGGTAATTCTGTTTTTGTTTTAGTGGAGTGCTAGTTTAGCTAGTTATGGGGACAGTTTGGAAGGTGTGGTGTGTGTGTGTGTGAGGAGTGGGTTAGTGGGAGTCAGGATAAGTGGAGTGCTAGTTTAGCTAGTTATGGGAACAGTTTGGAAGGTGTGGTGTGTGTGTGAGGGGTGGGTTAGTGGGAGTCAGGATTAGTGGAGTGCTAGTTTAGCTAGTTATGGGGACAGTTTGGAAGGTGGGGGGTGTGAGGGGTGGGTTAGTGGGAGTCAGGATTAGTGGAGTGCTAGTTTAGCTAGTTATGGGGAGTTTGGAAGGTGTGGTGTGAGAGAGGGGTGGGTTAGTGGGAGTCAGGATTAGTGGAGTGCTAGTTTAGCTAGTTATGGGGACAGTTTGGAAGGTGTGAGGGGTGGGTTAGTGGGAGTCAGGATTAGTGGAGTGCTAGTTTAGCTAGTTATGGGGACAGTTTGGAAGGTGGGGTGTGTGAGGGGTGCTGGGGGTTGGAAGGCGCCGACTGCTCCCTGCTGGAGCTCGATCCCCTCCGGTCCCCGGGCGGCGGCTCCTGGGGTTCGCGGCGGACGTTCCGCTGACTGACCGCGAGCGGGCGGACTTTGCGCATCTTTTCTCTCTCTCTCTCTCCGCCCCGCCTCTCCCTCTGGACTCCTCCGACCACAACGAGGGCGACCATGACTGACCAGCGACGCTCCGCCCACCCGCCTCCTCTTCCCTCTTCCCTCGCCTCCTCTTCCCTCTCCCCTCGCCTCCTCTTCCCTCTCCGATCGCCTCCTCTCCCCTCACCTCCTCTTCCCTCTCCCCTCGCCTCCTCTTCCCTCTCCGATCGCCTCCTCTCCCCTCACCTCCTCTTCCCTCGCCTCTTCTTCTCTTCCCTCGCCTCTTCTTCTCTCTTCCCTCTCCTCCTCTTCCCTCTCCGATCGCCCCCTCTTCCCTCGCCTCCTCTTCCCTCTCCCCTCGCCTCCTCTTCCCTCGCCTCTTCTTCCCTCTCCCTTCACCACAAACCAGATCCAACCCACCACTGACTGCGCAACGGCAGGACCAGGCCAGCTCCTCCCCGCCCCGCCCTTTATAGGCCAGCGGCGCCTCGCCCCGCCTCCCCATTGTTAAGTCACAAGCCAATCAGGGGAGGGATGGGGGGTGGACTTGTGTGATGATTGGTTCAAGGGGTTGAGGGTGGGACCCGTCGGCTAGTGAGCGGTGTGTGTTGGGGGGCGGGCCAGCCTTCGAGGACACGCCCCCGCCCCTTGTGACGTCACAAGGGGGGGTGGTGTTGGGGGGCGGGGATTTTTTTTGGCGGCCCAACCAGGGCTGTTGGAGGGGAGGGATTGGCAGTTTTTATTTGGTCGAGGGGGGTCCTCCTCCCCCTCCAAGTCCCCCCACCACCGCCACCCCATCACCGTCACTCACCCACATCGCCGTCTGGCCCGCCAACCGACCTCAACCATGCCCGGGCCCCACGTGGCAGCTGTGCGAGATCCCATGGGTGGCAGGAGAGAGAGAGTTGAGGGAAGGGGTGGGGTTTGTGGGGGCGGGGAGAGACGGGCAGCGGGGTCATCCGACCTGGCCGGAGGGAGGGTTGCTGGGCTGGGAACTCCAGAGGAATCCCTCCTCCACGCATGCCGTACTCCGTAACACAAGAACACAAGAATTAGGAGTGGGTGTAGGCCATTCGGCCCCTCGAGCCTACTCCACACACCCCCCCCCACCCCAACCCCCATTCGATAAGATCGTGGCTGATCTAATTGCGGCCTCGACTCCACTTTCCTGCCTGTCCCTCCCTCCCCTATAACCCTCCACTCCGCTCGTCGATCAAAATTCTGTCTAACTCGGCCTCGGATATATTCAGTGACCCGTCCTCCGCCGCTCTCTGGGGAGGAGAGAATCCCACAGACTGACCACCCACTGAGAGAAGAAATTCCTCCTCGTCTCCCTCTTCAATGGGAGACCCCCATTATTTTTAAACTGTGCACCCCCCCCCGCCCCCTCGTTCTAGATCCCCCACCCCCACACGAGGGGGAAACATCCTCTCAGCATCCACCCTGTCAACCTCCTCAGGATCTTATATGTTTCAATAAGATCACCTCTCGTTCTTCTAAACACCAATGGGTACCGGCCCAACCTGCTCAACCTTTCCTCATAAGACAAACCCCCTTCATCCCAGGAATCAGCTGAGTAAACCTTCTCTGAATTGCTTCCAATGCAAGTATGTCCCTCCTTAAGTAAGGAGTGCACTGTCGCTGGGTCAAAATTCTGGTACTCCCTTCCTAACAGCATTGTGGGTGCACCTACACCACATGGACTGCACAAGAAGGCAGCTCACCACCACTTTTGTCACGGAAATATAATAATTTTCAGAATACTATTGTAATTTAGTGTAAAGGTAGATTGACGGTGGGGTTCGGATTAGTTTCCCTGTGTGAGGTTGTGTGTGTGGGCTTTAATTGAATTATAGACAGCAAGTCTGGGTGCTTTGAGTTATCAGAATAGAAACTAGGTTTGGAATGCTAAATACGTAAACGTGGCTGAAATTTTAGAATGGGAGGTGTTAAGAACATTCGCATTTTTAGATAAACCCGGGTAGTGAATTTCAAAGAGATGGTAAGGTGTTACACCTAGCCAAATGAGGCTAAGCCAAACAGCATGTTTATTTTTCCCAAAGATTACTGATAATACGAGTGCTAAGAAAGATTTATATTATGGGAAAAGTAAAGTTGCGAAGGCATATTGAAACAATGGGATTTACATTAAAAAGGGAGAAACATGTATAAAGGAGATGAGGCTATGTGTAAGGAAGAAGAAACTCTAAGGATTAACAAGTGTGAAAAGCCTCCAGCCTGCATGTATCAAGTTGCTGCCTATAGCAACCAAAGATAAGAGAATTCATTTTAAATATCACCGTCCAGGGTATTGTGTGCTTTGCTTGGGTCTGTTGAAATCTATGTTGTTTTACTGTTACCTTAACGGAGGTGTAACTGGGAGTCAGATTAATTAGGGGAGTCGGGAGTTATCATAGTAATAATTTGTAGACCTATGTAGGTGCTTAAAATAATTTATTTTATTAATAAAGGTTCAACTTAGTTTTGTGAAAAAAAACCTCTAAGACTCGGTTGACTTATTACTACTGAATTCAAGGCACGCATCTCAAATTAAAAATACAAATTGCAAAAACAGTTGTGGCAGCTGTTTCAAGTTTCCCTCTGGGATTTGAGCAGCTCAGCATTTCCCATCCGCTGTGCCATAACAAAATTGGGGGCTCCTTGCGGGGTATATTTGAAACCCCTCGATTGGCTTGGAGTTGGTGGATCTTAAGGTTGTGAACACGAGAAGCACTTTGAATTCAGGAGTTGGCGTGAGGGACTTTTAAAGTGGTGGGACTGCAAAAATGGCTGTATCTATGGCTAAAACCTTTATGGAAGTAGAGGATATAACTCTGGTTGGGTTACAAAAAACATCTAAGGGTGAGTTGGCGGATAGGTTGCAGTTGGGGGTTACCTGTAGGGGCAAAGAAAGCAGGCTTAGTTGACATGAGAGCACAGCATTTGAAATTGGAAGTGTTCCTGACATTAGTGAGCCACAGCTGGAGTTAGTGAGACTTCCGTTCGAAATAAAGAGGCTTGAAATTGAACAAGGAAAGGAACTGAGAAAACTTGAATTGGAGGCAAACAAAAAGGGGAAAAGGAGTGGAAATGAAAAAAAAAACTGGAACTACAGGCAGCAGAAAAAGAAAGGGAATAGGAGAGATTATTTCAAAAAGAAATGGAAATCCGAAAACTTGGTCTCCAGAGGGAGAAGTTAGCAATGGAAGAGAGAACAAAGCAAAGAGACAGAGAGTATCGGCTTAAAAAGCTGGACTTTAAAAAGGAGGCATCAGATTCTGAGGAAAGTTCTGATGAGGAGAAAACCTCTAACCTAAAACCCAGTGGGGAGATGTTTAAATTTGTACAAGCTCTTCCAAAGTTTGAGGGAAGGGATGTTGGAGAAAACCTCTAACCTAAAATCCAGTGGGGAGATGTTTAAATTTGTACAAGCTCTTCCAAAGTTTGAGGGAAGGGATGTATCTGTGCAGATAGATAAATGGATGAAATGCCCACAGGAAACGTGGACGTTGTTGTTACAATCCAGGTTGGTGGGTGCAGCACTGCTTCACTGTCAGAAGAAATGTCGGTGATCTATGATGTGGTTTAAAAAAAGGCTATTTTGAGTGCACGTGAGTTGGTTCCTGAGGCACACAGGCAGAAATTTAGGAATATGAGAAAACAGCCTGGGCAAACTTGTACTGAGTTTTGAGAGAGTAAAACAAAGTAATTTTGACCAGTGGATATGAGCATTAAAGATAGAGATGACATATGAAGCTCTTTGAGAAGTAATTCTTTTAGAAGAATTTAAAGATTCAATTGCTTTGGTAGTGAGAACCCATGTGGAGGAACAGAGAGTTGAAATGGTAAGACAAGCAGCAGAGATAGCTGGCGATTATGAGTTAGTTCATAGAGTTAAACCTTCTTTTGATCATCCTTTTAACTCTGAGAAGGATAGAAAGTGGGAAGGTGAAAGGAAGGTGGGGAGTGAGGGAAGAGAAGGAGTAGGTGGAAATTCCCAGGAAATTTTTTCTCTCAGAATAACAAGGAAGGTGCTGAGGGTAAAAGTGACACTCGAAAATTGAGGTGCTTTCATTGTAATAAAGTTGGACACACAAAGTCAGTGTGTTAGCAATTGCAGGGAAAATCTGTTGGGGTTATTGGAGTACAGAAAAGTTCTGGAAATAAAGGTATTGTGGGCTCTGAGGTTTAGGCACAGGGCAAAAAAAGCAGTGGTTTGTGTATAGGTGAAGCAGGAAGAATCAGTGATAGATAAAGAAGTGGGTATGCGTTCACAATTTACCCAAGGAAGTTCTGGGGAGTAGGCTGCAGAAATGTTTAAAGATTTTGTATGTGAGGGGAAAGTTTTTCCATGTGTACAGGGTGGAGTAGGTAAAGATATTGAAATTTTAAGAGACACAGGGGCTAGTCAATCCTTAATGCTGTGGAACAGTGACATTTGTTGTTCAGAGGGAGTATTGCAAGAACAGGTGATGATAAGTGGGGTTCATGGAGATGCTAAACCCATTACATTGTGGAAGGTAAATTTAAAGAGTAAGTGGAAAACTGGTGGGGTGATTGTTGGAGTAGTGGGAAAATTTCCCATTGCAGGGGTTCAATTTAGGTAAAAGGTGATTCCTATGGTAGTTGAGCAGCCAGTAGAGGTGTCTTCGACAGAAGTGTTACAGAGAGAGCATCCTGGGTTGTTCCCAGGTTGTGTGATAATGAGATCACAGGCTCACAGGTTGAACGAAGGAGAAGAGGGAGTTAAAAGGCAGGGAGAAGGTGTGGAAGTCCAATTAGCTGACACTGCATTTGATGAGATTGTCCAGGGAGAAAGAATGGTGAATGCAGCTGAGGTATTTAATTGAAGGCAGTCAGTAGAGTTACAGAAAAGGGATCCACAAATAAGATAGTTATATCAGACAGCTCACTCAGAAACAGAGGAAGAACATATTCCAGAATGTTATTACCGTAAGGGTAATGTTTTAATGAGAAAATGGCGGCCTTATCATGCTTTAGCAAATGAAAGCTGGAGGGAGGTGCATCAGGTTGTTATACCATTTGGATATAGAAATGAGATTCTGAGAACAGCTCATGAAATTCCAATGGGGGGATATTTAGGAATTAGAAGGACACAGGTGAAAATACAAAAAACATAGTTATTGGCCTGGATTGCGTAGGGATATAGTCAACTTCTGTAGAACATGTCACACATGTCAGGTGATAGGGAAAGCACAAGCAGTGATTAAGCCGGCACCTTTAATTCTAATTCCAGCATTTGAAGAACCTTTCTCTAGGGTCATAATTGATTGTGTAGGGCCCCCTCCCTAAGACTAAAAGTGGAAATCAGTACTTACTGACCATAATGGATCTGCCTACAAGGTTTGCTGAAGTGATACCTTTGAGAAATAATACAACAAAGAGAATTGTGGAAGAGGCAGCTAAATTTTTTTTACACAGTTTTGGTTTACCAAGGGAAATACAATCAGATCTAGGTTCAAATTTTCACATCACAGCTGTTTAAGGAAGTAATGAACAGCTTGGGGATAAAACAGTTGAAGTCAACAGCTTACCATCCTGAGTCACTAGGGGCTTTGGAAAGATGGCATCATACTCTAAAAACTATAAAAAGGGCATATAGTCAGGATTATCCACAAGATAATGATAGGGGTTTTCCATTCCTGTTATTTGCTATTAGGGATACTCCTAATGCATCAACTTGTTTTAGTCCTTTCAAACTAGTTTCTGGTCATGAGGTAAGGGGACCACTGAAATTGATTCTTGAGAAATTGGTGGGTCAAAATTCAGAAACTACTCTCCTGGATTATGTACCAAACATCAGAGAAAGATTGGACAAAGCATGTGAGTTAGCCAGAGGACATTTAAAGATATCACAGCAAGTGATGAGAGTGAAGGCAGACAGGAAAGCTACAGCTCATAGTTTTGTTTCCCTTTTGGGGAAAGGTGCTAGTTCTGTTACCAGTACTGGGTGACTCATTAAAGGCAAGGTTTAGTGGGCCTTACAGGATTCAAAAGAAACTGAGTGAAGTAAATTATTTAATAAATACTCCAGATAGAAGAAAGAAGCAAAGGGTGTGTCATGTAAATATGCTTAAAAAGTACTTTGACAGGGAAGAGGACCAAAAGGAAGTATTTGTGGTGGTAGATAAAGGGAAAGAGGCAGAAATGCAGGATTCTGAAATTGATTTTCCTCTAATCAAACTGGATAATGTGGTTGGGGGGAGGGGGGGTGTGGTGGGTGGTATTTGAAAATTTAAATATATTATTGAGTTACCTTCCAGACAAGTGTCAAAGTGATTTGGAAAGGCTATTGCAGTCACACAAAGCTATTTGCGGGAATAAGCCAGAGAGGACAAATTTAGCTATACATGGTGTATGTGTATAAGTTTCATCTTCAATAAGGCAACAAACATCCTTATAAATTAAACCCAGTTACCACAGTTACAGAAAGGAATCAAATTCAAGCTTCAAAATAGTATCATTGGGCAGAATTTTACGTTCGTCGGGCGGTCGGGCGGGCGGCCGATTGCCGCTGAAGAAACGGGCCGTGCCGCCAATTAAGGCCCGCCCAGCGGGTTAGCGATTCCTGTGAAGAATGGGAAAGTAGACCCGGGGTCGGGCCCTCAGACTGCCGGTTCCAATTGGGAGCCTGCAGCCTGTATAAAGAGTGGCCAGGCAGCCTGCTTGAGGCGGTGCACAATGGCCACTCGTGGAGAGAGGGAGGGAGGTCTGAGTGGACAGCAGCATGAGCAGGAGGAGGGGGGCAGGCTGCAAGAGAGGCCAGCGGGGGGGGGGGGGGGGGGCACTGTGCCCCCTGATTTTCCGATGCCTGCCTTGCTGTCCTCCTCCAAGTGGTGTCTATCCGTCGGCACCTTCTGTATCCGGAGGATCGGAGGAGGAGGGTCCCCCATGTCACCAGCCAGGCGTGGGAGCAGGTGGGTGACGTTGTAAGCACCCATGATGATGTGCGGTGCACTGGCACCCAGTGCAGGAAACGATTCAATGATTTGCTGCGCTCTGGGAGGGTGAATACCGTGTCTGTCTTGGCCATTTGACCCAGAAGGCAGCCTTAGCCTTTGACCCCCCTCCACCATGTCCTGCTTTCGTTACTGCAGAGGGCAACTGTCGCACGCTGGGTGGGCAAATGGGGACTGATCATGCTTACATCAGCCTTAGTGGTTGAGGTGAAGAAGGGTTCTCCCCACATCATATGTTGGTGTTTGTGGCATTTGAGTAGTCTGGGGACAAACTGCAGGGGAGGCCGCTGGACACATACTCAGAACTCCAACACATGTCATATTGATGGTAATGAGATGGTGCAAGGGGTGCCTCAAGGTGTTTTGGGCAAGTGCCATCTGCTGGCATCGGCGCCGCACCTAGTTGATCCCCCTTGCCATGGGCGCTAACACCCGTGTGCTCTTCAAAGTGATGGACGCCGAATGTGTCCAAGGTAGCCGTTGGGGGAGGGGGTTTGGACCAGTCATACTATCTTCTGGGGACTGATCACCAGTAGTGTGGACAGGAGCCGCTAAAGGCCTCAGTTGGGCCACTGTGGTTGGGGTGCGGTGTGAGCGTGCAGAGTACATGAGCGATCAGCCCCAATAAATCCTCTTCTCTGTTTTGCAGGCAAGAACTCACCACAATGCCCGGGAGTGCCAGAGGACTGGAGGTGGGCGCGCTCTCCTGCAGCGCCTCACGCCTTTTGAAGAACAGGCCATGGAGCTGGGCAGGAGGCAGGAGGCCAGGGCGGCCGGGGGCGGTGAGGCTGGGGTCCGGCGGGCAGGTATTTGTGGTCCACAGTCCCATCCACTCTGTCTCCCCACCATCCAAACCACTGATGGTTGCTGCAATCGTTAATGCAGGATAGCAATATAAGGAGAAAACAACAATTTATACCGTATGTGAAGAGAGTGCTGATTGGTTGGGAAGCGGACTCTGCTGGGTAGAGGCGTTGCCATGGAGAATGTACCAGTGATGATGACTGACAGTTAACTGCCAAGCATTGTTTGGAATTTAAACAGGGCAGCTTAACCCCTGATCGGTCAAGGCGTTGCCCTGAGGAATGAGTCAGCGAATGGCTGTCACTTATTTTGTTTAGGCCGAAACAGGCGCAATGTGTGTACATTGTTCTTTCTGTCTGCAAAGAACGGGGCCCTGTGTACTAATATATGCAGCTTCCAGCAATGGCAACTGTACCAGACTGTGAGCCCAACAGACAACCTTAAATTGGCTGTCAGCGTAATTCTTAGCACGCTAGGGGTTACTTAGCAAGCGTTGTCCAATCGTGGAATCGCATCTAATGTTGGGCACCCTGTTTCGAGCTCTGCAAGCACGAGCTGGTCGGGTGCGGCCACGTACCTTGCCCATGGTGAACAGCGGCCGGGAAGTGCTGTTCGATACGATCCGCCAGTCACGTACAGTACAAATTGTTGCTCACCCTTTCCATTGGCATTCTCGCGAAGTGTCCTGATGAGTGCAAGGCGAAAGAATTCGACATCTCTCTTTTTTTTCAGCCACGAATAATAGCAAACCAAGCACTGGGGTTTATCTCTAGAGAAATAGAATTACACGCAAGCGATGTCCAAACTCGGTCAGACCACACTTGGTCAGCACGGAGCACAGATAAATGAAATGGAGGTAGCGGAGAATAAAAAGCCAAATCACGACCACAGGTCTATGTGGTGGCCTAGACAAATAGGGAACCCACTTAGTACTAAAAGGATTAATGGAGAAATTGAATTAAATGCTTAGGCCTAAGAGAAAAATACCGCAACCTTGAAGAACAATACCATCTTGTCTGACCACTGTTGTAGGATGAGCCCTGAGACATTCCATGTTGTTCTTTCTCAGGCCGAATGTAATTAAAGTTGTGATAAGCATTTGCATAACCACAATGTCTGTTGTGAAGGGAATGGAAATTTAATAAAACATGGATTGTTCAGTTAATGTATGCAAATAAGCGGATTGAGATGTGCAAAATTTACTGATTGGTTGTAAAATGCTTTTAAGCAAGTGTTTGTGTATTCTGCTTTGAGACCGTACAATAGCTCTCGTTGTATTGCTGTCCCTTGTGCACAAGTAATAAATGGGGTTTCTACGTACGAAATGATGCCTCGGTGTGATTAATCTCCGACATCCGGAACTATCAGGAAAGACCAAATAGTCCGGGGCTCTATGACAAAAGGAAGCAGAGGGGTGACCTGATAGAGGTCTTCAGAATAATCAAAGGGTTTTAATCGTTTAGACATAGAAAAGGAGTCTCCACTTGACGGGGAAACCAAAACCAATTGCAGTCACCATAAGATTGTCACTAATAAATCCAACAATGAATTCAGGAGAATCTCTTTCTCCCCAGAGGGCTGAGAGGGCGGGGAACTCGCTACTTCATTTTTAAGCATTTGTTCTTGGGATTAGAGCGTCGCTGGCCGGGCCCGGCGTTTGCTGCCAGTCCCTAATTGCCCCCTTCAGAAGGTGGCAGTGAGCAGCCTCCTTGAGCTGCTGCAGTCCCTGTGGTGTAGGTACACTCACCGTGCGGTTAAAGAGGGAGTTCCAGGATTTTAACCCAGCGACTGATTCTGTGAGGTTTAGGGGGGATGTGAGGAAAAACTTTTTTATCCAGAGGGTGGTGACGCTCTGGAATGCGCTGCCTGGGAGGGTGGTGGAGGCGGGCTGCCTCACATCCTTTAAAAAGTACCGGGATGAGCACTTGGCACGTCACAACATTCAAGGCTATGGGCCAAGTGCTGGTAAATGGGATTAGGTAGATAGGGTCGGGTGTTTCTCACGTGTTGGTGCAGACTCGATGGGCCGAAGGGCCTCTTCTGCACTCTGTGATTCTGTGATTCAGTGGAGGAATGGCCGATATATTTCCAAGTCAGGATGGCGAGTGGCTCGGAGGGGAACTTCCAGGTGGTGGTGTTCCCCGTGTGTCTGCTGCTCTTGTCCTTCTCGATGATATTGGACGTGGGTTTGGAAGGTGCTGTCGAAGGAGCCTTGGTGGGTTGCTGCAGTGCAACTTGTAGATGGTACACACACTGCTGCTACTGTGCGTCGGTGGTGGAGGGAGTGAATGTTGGTGGATTGGGTGCCGATCGAGCGGGGGCTGCTTTGTCCTGGGCGGTGTCTGACCTCTTACCTGTATAATCTTTCCATTGTACAGGTGAACTATTCGCAGTGCTCCAAGTGTGGCCTAACCTTGGAGCTGTACAAATTCAACAGGCCTTCTCTGCTCTTCTATCCCTCTAGAAATGAGCTCCGACGTTTTGCTGACCTTATTAACCTGCCTCGCTACTATTTACTGATTTGTGTATCCATATTCCCAAGATTGCTTTGCTTCATGGCCCCAAAAAAACTCCTCTTATCCAAACTGTGGGCGCCTTCCGGCATATTCCCAGCAAAACACGCCACCTCACGATCTTATTTTCTTATTTATTCTCTCACAGGACATGGGGGCATCGCTGGCGAGGCCCCAGCATTTATTGCCTCCCCCCCCACCATCCCTAATTTCCCTCTTGAACGGTGAGGGGCTCGCTCGGTCATTTAAAGTGGTGGGGTGGGGGGCATGTTGGGTGGGGTCTGGAGTCACGTGTAGGCCAGACCGGGTAAGGGCGGCAGATTTCCCTTCCCCGAAGGGGGGACACGAGTGAACCAGATGGGGTTTTTACGACAATTGATGACGGTCGCGATGACTGAACCTGGCTTCATAGTTCCAGGTTTATTCGTTGGGAGGGAACCAACAAGAGGGAGAAACATACTTGACCTCACCCTCACCAACCTGCCTGCTGCAGGTGCATCTGTCCATGATAGTATCGGTAGGTGTGACCACCACACAGTCGTTGAAGTCCTGTCTTCACATTGAGGATACCCTCCATCGTGTTGTGTGGCACTACCACTGTGCTAAATGGAATAGATTTTGAACAGACCTAACAACTCAGACTGAGCATCCATGAGGCGGTGTGGGCCATCAGCAGCAGCAGAATTGTACTCAAACACAATCTGTAACCTCATGGCCCAGCATATCCCCCACTCTACCATTACCATCAAGCCAGGAGATCAATCCTGGTTCAACGAAGAGTGCAGGAGGGCATGCCAGGAGCAGTACCAGGCATACCTAAAAATGAGGTGTCAACCTGGGGAAGCTATAACACAGGACTACTTGTGTGCCAAACAGCATAAGCAGCAAGTGATAGAAAGCGATCCCACAACCAACGGATCAGATCTAAGCTCTGCAGTCCTGCCACATCCAGTCGTATATACCCATCCTCAATGATGGAGGAGCCCAGCACATCAGTGCAAAAGATAAGGCTGAAGCATTTGCTACAATCTTCAGCCAGAAGTGCCGAGTGGATGATCCATCTCGTCCTCCTCCGGAGGTCCCCAGCATCACAGGTGCCAGTCTTCAGCCAATTCGATTCACTCCACGTGATATCAAGATATCAACGGCTGAAGGGGG
This sequence comes from Cetorhinus maximus, assembly GCF_964194155.1. NCBI lineage: Eukaryota > Metazoa > Chordata > Chondrichthyes > Lamniformes > Cetorhinidae > Cetorhinus > Cetorhinus maximus. The sequence continues at coordinate 28,525 of NW_027597357.1, forward strand.
GACTTGACAATATTATGGCAATAGTACTGAAGACTTGTGCTCCATAACTTGCCGTGCCCCTAGCCAAGCCGTCCCAGTACAGCTACAGCACTGTCATTTACCCGGCTATGTGGGAAATTGCCCAGTTATGTCCTGTACACAAAAAGCAGGACAAATCGAACCGGCCAATTACCTCCCCATCAGTCTACTCTCCATCATCGGTAAAGTAATGGAAAGGGTCAACACCAGTGCTATCAAGTGGCACTTGCTCACTGATGCCCAGTTTGGGTTACGCCAGGGCCACTCAGCTCCTGACCTCATTACAGCTTGGTTCAAACATAGGCAAAGAAGGTGAACTCCCGAGGTGAGGTGAGAGTGACTGCCCTTGACATCAAGGCAGCATTTGACTGAGTGTGGCATCAAGGAGCCCTAGCAAAACTGGAGTCAATGGGAATCAGGGGGAAAACTCTCTGCTGGTTGGAGTCATACCTCGCACAAAGGAAAATGGTTGTGGTTGTTGGAGGTGAGTCATCTCAGCTCCAGGACATCACTGCAGGAGTTCCTCAGGAGAGTGTCCTCGGCCCAACCATCTTCAGCTGCTTCATCAATGGCCTTCCATCCATCATAAGGTCAGAAGTGGGGATGTTCGCTGACAATTGCACAATGTTCAGCACCATTCGCGACTCCTCAGATACTGAAGCAGTCCATGTCCAAATGCAGCAAGACCTGGACAATATCCAGGCTTGGGCTGACAAGTGGCAAGTAATATTCGCGCCACACAAGTGCCAGGCAATGACTTTCTCCAAGAATACAGAATCTAACCATCACCCCTTGATGTTCAATGGCATTATCATCACTGAATCTCCCACTATCAACCTCCTGGGGGTTACCATTGAAAAGAAACTGAACTGAACCAGCTATATAAATACTGTGGCTACAAGAGCAGCTCAGAGGCTGGGAATCCTGCAGCGAGTAACTCACCTCCTGATGCCTGTCCACCATCAAAAAGGCACGAGACAGGAGTGTGATGGAATACTCGCCACTTGCCTGGATGAGTGCAGCTTCCACAACACTTGAGAAGCTCTACACCATCAAGGACAAAGCAGCCCACTTGATCGGCGCCCCATCCACAAACATTCACTCCCTCCACCACCGATGCATTGTAGCAGCAGTGTGTGTACCATCTACAAGATGCACTGCAGCAACCCACCAAGGCTCCTTTGACGGCACCTTCCAAACCCACGACCGCTACCATCTAGAAGGACAAGGGCAGCAGACACACGGGGAACACAACCACCTGGAAGTTCCCCTCTGACCCACTCACCGTCCTGACTTGGAAATATATCGGCCGTTCCTTCATCGTTGCTGGGTCAAAATCCTGGAATCCCCGTCCTAACAGCACAGTGGATGTACCTACACCACATGGACTGCAGCAGTTCAAGAAGGCAGCTCACCGCCACCTTCTCAAGGGGCAATTAGGGATGGGCAATAAATACTGGGCCCGGCCAGCGGAGCCCACATCCCAGAAATGAATAAATGAACAAATGAACACTTGGATTTCTCTCTGGAACGTGCCGCTGAGGCTCATGTTAATGTTTTGTGAATTGTGTCGTTAAGGCTAAGGACAAACAAGTGGAGGGTATTGATTGATTAAGTATCTTGAGTACATAAAGAGGGAACGCTGGATGAGTTGGCAGATAGCAGGCAGAGGTGTGTAATGCTGCATTTTGTAAATAAACCTACTGTCAAGAAAAGGATGTGTGTCTAGATTTACGCTTCACCATCATGGGCTTGGAGTCTATTTACCCCATCAGGTTGGAGGGCTGAACATTGAGGCTGGGTCATCCAATATAGGGACAGGCCTGAGTTGAATTTTGATTCTAGTCAATGACAAGCAGACAGACCTGCCTGATACCTTTCAAGCCCGAGGGGTTGTCCGCGAGACGTGGGGGGGTGCGTGGGGGGGTGGGGGGTGGCATGGGAACACCCTCCCCGATAAGCACCCTCCCCCCCACAAAATCATGTGGATGGGCTGGGTGGGGGGAAGTACAGGAACAGACGGAGGCCATTCAGCCCCTTGAGACTGTTCTGCCATCCAGTGCGATCGTGGCTGATCTGTGAGCGCACTTCACCTGCCTGCCTTTGCCACACATCCCTGGATAGATTTGGTTAACAGAAGTCAAGGTCGTATTTAAAATTAACAATTGACTCAGAACCAGCTGCCATTTGCGGAAGAGGCTCCTGCAACGCCTTGTGGCTAGAAGTGATAGGAACAGGCGGCCCGGTGTCTGACTGTAACTGGGAGAGAGGTGGGTGAGGGGGTTAATTCCCTCAGATAGGAACAGGCTGCCCCGTGTCTGACTGTAACTGGGGAGAGGTGAGTGACAGGGTTAACAGACTCCGATATGAACAGGCTGCCAGGTGTCTGACTGTAACTGGGGGAGAGGTGAGTGAGAGAGGCGGGAGAGAGTGTTAATCCCCTCCAATAGGAACGGGCTGCCGGGTATCTGACCGTAACTGGGGGAGAGGCGAGGGAGAGGGTTAACAGACTCCGATAGGAACAGACTGCCCGGTGTCTGACTGTAACTGGGGTAGAGGTGAGTGAGAGAGTAAATCCCCTCCGATAGGAACAGGCTGCCCGGTGTCTGACTGTAACTTGGGAGAGGTGATTGAGGGGGTTAATGTCTTCCGATAGGAACAGGCAGCCCAGCGCCTGACTGTAACTGGGGAGAGGGGATTAAGAGGGTTAATCCCCTCCGATAGGACCAGGCTGCCCGGTGTCTGACTGTGACTGGGTGAGAGGTGGGTGAGAGGGTTAATCCCCTCCGATAGGTACGGGCTGCCCGGTGTCTGATTGTAATTGGGAGAGAGGCGAGTGAGAGGGTTAATCCCCTCCGATAGCAACAGGCTGCCCACTCTCTGACTGTAACTGGGAGAGAGATGGGGGAGGGGGTTAATCCCCTCGGAAAGGAACAGTCTGTGCTGTGTCTGACTGTAAATGGGGGAGAGGTGGGTGAGGGGGTTAATTCCCTCAGATAGGAACAGGCGGCCTGGTGTCTGACTGTAACTGGGGAGAGGTGATTGAGGGGGTTAATGTCTTCCGATAGGAACAGGCAGCCCAGCGCCTGACTGTAACTGGGGAGAGGGGATTAAGAGGGTTAATCCCCTCCGATAGGACCAGGCTGCCCGGTGTCTGACTGTGACTGGGTGAGAGGTGGGTGAGAGGGTTAATCCCCTCCGATAGGTACGGGCTGCCCGGTGTCTGATTGTAATTGGGAGAGAGGCGAGTGAGAGGGTTAATCCCCTCCGATAGCAACAGGCTGCCCACTCTCTGACTGTAACTGGGAGAGAGATGGGGGAGGGGGTTAATCCCCTCGGAAAGGAACAGTCTGTGCTGTGTCTGACTGTAAATGGGGGAGAGGTGGGTGAGGGGGTTAATTCCCTCAGATAGGAACAGGCGGCCTGGTGTCTGACTGTAACTGGGGAGAGGTGAGTGACAGGGTTAACAGACTCCGATAGGAACAGTCTGCCCGGTGTCTGAATGTAACGGGGAGAGAGGTGGGAGAGAGTGTAAATCCCCTCCAATAGGAACGGGCTGCCCGGTGTCTGACTGTAACTGGGGGAGAGGTGAGTGAGAGGGTTAACAGACTCCGATAGGAACAGGCTGCCCGGTGTCTGACTGTAACTGGGGGAGAGGTGAGTGAGAGGGTTAACAGACTCTGATAGGAACAGGCTGCCCGGTGTCTGACTGTAACTGGGGGAGAGGTGAGTGAGGGGGTTAACAGACTCCGATAGGAACAGGCTGCCCGGTGTCTGACTGTAACTGGGGGAGAGGCGAGAGAGATGGTTAACAGACTCTGATAGGAACAGGCTGCCCGGTGTCTGACTGTAACTGGGGGAGAGGCGAGTGAGAGGGTTAACAGACTCCGATAGGAACAGGCTGCCCTGTGTCTGACTGTAACTGGGGGAGAGGCGAGTGAGAGGGTTAACAGACTCCGATAGGAACAGGCTGCCCTGTGTCTGACTGTAACTGGGGGAGAGGCAAGTGAGAGGGTTAATAGACTCCGATAGGAACAGGCTGCCCGGTGTCTGACTGTAACTGGGGAGAGGTGAGTGAGGGGGTTAACAGACTCCGATAGGAACAGGATGCCAGGTGTCTGAATGTAATGGGGAGAGAGGTGGGAGAGAGTGTTAATCCCCTCTAATAGGAACGGGCTGCCCGGTGTCTGACTGTAACTGGGGGAGAGGTGGGTGAGGGGGTTAATTCCCTCAGATAGGAACAGGCGGCCCGGTGTCTGACTGTAACAGGGGACAGGTGAGTGAGGGGGTTAATCACCTCAGATAGGAACAGGCTGCCCGGTGTCTGACTGTAACTGAGAGAGAAGTGGGTGAGAGGGTTAATCCCCTCCGATAGAAACAGGCTGCCCAGCGTCTGACTGTAACAGGGGAAAGGTGAGTGAGGGGGTTAATGCCTTTCGATAGGAACACTCTGCCTATTGTCTAGCTGTAACTGGGGGAGATGTGCGTGAGAGGGTTAATCCCATCGGATAGGAACAGGCTGCCCGATGTCTGACTGTAACTGGGAGACAGGGTGAGACATTTAAACACCTTTTACGGGAACAGCAGTGTCCAATTGGAACTGAAGAAAAGGACTAAAGGAGATACCCAGCAGATGGTGGTGTGTACCAACATCCAATGGATTAAAATACAATTTCAGTCTGTAAATGGCAATCAGCCACCACAGAGAAAGATGGGAGAGTGTGTGATTCAGCCAATGTGACTGTCCCATTAAATACTCCAGGTGCAGCACACCATCAATTACTGGCACTCCAATAGTGCAGCACACCCTCAATTACTGAGACTCCAAATGTGCAGCACAACCCTCAATTACTGACCCCCAATAGTGCAGCACACCCTCATTACTGACACTCCAATAGTGCAGCACACCCTCTATTACTGACACTCCAATAGTGCAGCACACCCTCAATTACAGATCCCCCAATAGTGCAGCGCACCCTCAATTACTGAACCTCCAATTGTACAGCACACACTCAATTACTGACACACCAATAGTGCAGCACCCCCCCAATTACAGACACACCAATAGTGAGCACACGCTCAATTACAGACACTCCAATAGTGCAGCACACCTTCAATTACTGAAACTCTAATAGTTCAGCACACTCTCAATTACTGACACTCCAAGAGTGCAGCACACCCTCAATTACTGACATTCCAATAGTGCAGCACACCCTCTATTACCGAAACCCCAATAGTGCAGCACACCCTCAATTACAGACATTCCAATAGTGCAGCACACCTTCAATTACTAACATTCCAATAGTGCAGCACACCCTCTATTACTGACACCCCAATAGTGCAGCACACCCTCTATTACTGACACTCCAGTAGTGCAGCACACCCTCAATTACTGATCCCCCAATAGTGCAGCGCAACCTCACTTACTGAACCTCCAATTGTACAGCACCCCCCCAATTACAGACACCAATAGTGAGCACACCTTCAATTACTGAAACTCTAATAGTTCAGCACACCCTCAATTACTGACCCTCCAATATTGCAGTAAACCCTCAATTACTGACCGTCCAATAGTGAAGCACACCCTCAATTAATGACACTCCAATAGTGCAGTTCACCGACTATTACTGAACTCCAATAGTGCAGCACACCAACAATAACTGAAATTCCAATAGTGCCGCACACCATCATATACTGACAATCCAATACTGCAGCACATGCTCAATTACTGACACTCCAATAGTGCAGCACACCCTCAATTACTGACACTTCAAAAGTGCAGCGCACCCTCAATTATGGAAACTCCAATAGTTTAGCACACCCTCAATTACTGACACTCCAATATAGCAGCACACCCTCAATTACTGACACAACAATAGTGCAGCACACCCTCAATTTCTGGCATTCCAGTAGTGCAGCATGCCATCAATTACAGACATTCCAATAGTGCAGTTCACCTTCAATTACAGACACACCAATAGTGCATCACACACTCAATTACTGATACCCCAATAGTCCAGCGCACACTGAATTACTGCCACTCCAATAATGCAGCACAGCCTCAATTACTGACTCTCCAATACTGCAGCACAGGCTCAATTACTGAATCTCCAATAGTGCAGCCCACCCTCAATAACTTACACTCCAATAATGCAGCACACCCTCAATTACTGACTCTCCAATACTGGAGCACAGGTTCAATTACTGAATCTCCAATAGTGCAGCACACCCTCAATAACTTACACTCCAATAGTGCAGCACACCCTCAAAAACTGACACTCCAATAGAGCAGCACACCCTCAATAACTTACACTCCAATAGTGCAGCACACCAACAATAACTGAAATTCCTATAGTGCCGCACAACGTCATTTACTGACAATCCAATACTGCAGCACATGCTCAATTACTGACACTCCAATAGTGTAGCACACCCTTCATTACTGGCCCTCCAATAGTGCAGCACACCCTCAATTACTGACACTCCGAAAGTGCAGCGCACCCTCAATTACTGACACTCCTATAGTGCAGCACACCCTCAATCACTGACACTTCAAAAGTGCAGCGCACCGTCAATTACTGACACTCCAGTAGTTTAGCACACCCTCAATTACTGACACTCCAATAGTGCTGTTCACCCTCTATTACTGAACTCCAATAGTGCAGCAAACCCACAATAACTGAAATTCCAAGAGTGCCGCACACCATCAATTACTGACAATCCAATACTGCAGCATACGCTCAATTACTGACTCTCAAATAATGCAGCACACCCTTAATTACTGACCATTCAATAGTGCAGTACACCCTCAATTACTGACACTCCAATAGTGCAGCACACCCTCAATTTCTCACACTCCAATAGCGCAAAACAAACTCAATTACTGACATTCCAATACTGCAGCACACGCTCAATTACTAACACATCAGTCGTGCAGCGCACCCTCAATTACTGAACCTCCAAGAGTGCAGCACCCCCGGAATTACTGGCACACGAATAGTGCAGCGCACCTTAAATTACTGACACTCAAATAGTGCAGCACACCCTCAATTACTGGCACTCCAACAGTGCAGCACACCCTCAATTACTGACACCCCAATAGTGCTGTTCAGCCTCAATTACAGACACACCAATAGTCAGCACACCATGAATTACTGACACTCCAATATTGCGGCACAGCCTCAATTACTGACTCTCCAATAGTGCAGCACACCCTCAATTACTGATACACCAATAGTGCAGTACCATCATATACCGACCTCCAATAGTGAAGAACACCCTCAATTATTCGCACACCAAGAGTGCAGCACATCCTCAATTACTGGCACTTCAATAGTGAAGCACACCCTCACTTACTGACACTCCAATAATGCAGCACACCCTCAATTACTTAAACTCCAATACTGCAGCACACCCTCAATTACTAACACATCAGTAGTGCAGCGCAACCTCAATTACTGAACCTCCAAGAGTGCAGCACCCACGGAATTACTGAAACACGAATATTGCAGCACACCCTCAATTACTGACAATCAAATAGTGCAGCACACCCTCAATTACTGACACTTCAAAAGTGCAGCGCACCGTCAATTACTGACACTCCAATAGTTTAGCACACCCTCAATTACTGACACTCCAATAGTGCAGTTCACCCTCTATTACTGAACTCCAATAGTGCAGCAAACCCACAATAACTGAAATTCCAATAGTGCCGCACACCATCAATTACTGACATTGCAATACTGCAGCACACGCTCAATTATTAACACATTAGTAGTGCAGCACACCCTCAATTACTGAACCTCCAAGAGTGCAGCACCCCCGGAATTACTGACACACGAATATTGCAGCACACCCTGAATTACTGACACTCAAATAGTGCAGCACCACCTCAATTACTGGCACTCCAACAGTGCAGCACACCCTCAATTACTGACACCCCAATAGTGCTGTTCAGCCTCAATTACAGACACACCAATAGTGAGCACAGCATGAATTACTGACACTCCAATATTGCAGCAAACCCTCAATTACTGAAATTCCAATAGTGCAGCACATCCTCAATTACTAACTCTCCAATAGTGCAGCACACCCTCAATTACTGATACACCAATAGTGCAGCCCCCTCAAATACCGACCTCCAATAATGCAGAACTCCCTCAATTATTCACCCATCAAGAGTGCAGCACAGCCTCAATTACTGACACTTCAATAGTGAAGCACACCCTCACTTACTGACACTCCAATAATGCAGCACACCCTCAATTACTTACACTCCAATAGTGCAGCACACCCTCAATTACTGACTCTCCAATACTGCAGCACACCCTCAATTACTGAATCTCCAATAGTGCAGCACACCCTTAATTACTGAAACTCTAATAGTGCAGCACACCCTCACTTATTGACTCTTCAATAGGGCAGCACACCCTCAATTACTGACACAACAATAGTGCAGCACACCCTCAATTTCTGGCAGTCCAGTAGTGCAGCACACCCTCAATTACAGACACTCCAATAGTGCAGTTCACCTTCAATTACAGACACACCAATAGTGCATCACACGCTCAATTACTGACACTCTAATAGTCCAGCGCACCCTGAATTACTGCCACTCCAGTAGTGCAGCACACCCTCAATAACTGACTCTCCAATACTGCAGCACAGTCTCAATTACTGACACTCCAATAGTGCAGCGCACCCTGCATTACTGCCACTCCAATAATGCAGCACACCCTCAATAACTGACTCTCCAATACTGCAGCACAGCCTCAATTACCGACCCTCCAATACTGCAGCACACACTCAATTACTGAAACTCCAATCGTACGGCACACCCTCAATTAATGACAATCAAAGAGTGCAGCACAACCTCAATTACTGAACCTCCAATCGTGCAGCACACACTCAATTACTGACACTCCAATATGGCAGCACACCCTCAATTACTAGACACAACAATAGTGCAGCACACCCTCAATTTCTGGCAGTCCAATAGTGCAGCACACCCTCAATTACAGACACTCCAATAGTGTAGCTCACCTTCAATTACAGACACACCAACAGTGCATCACACACTCAATTACTGATACCCCAATAGTCCAGCGCACCCTGAATTACTGCCACTCCAATAATGCAGCACACCCTCAAGTACTGACTCTCCAATACTGCAGCACAGGCTCAATTACTGAATCTCAAATAGTGCAGCACACCCTCAATAACTTACACTCCAATGGTGCAGCACACCCTCAATTACTGACTCTCCAATCCTGCAGCACAGGCTCAATTACTGACGCTCCAATAGTGCAGCACACCCTCAATAACTTACACTCCAATAGTGCAGCACACCCTCAATTACTGACACTCCAATAGTGCAGCACACCCTCAATTTCTCACACTCCAATAGCGCAAAACAAACTCAATTACTGACATTCCAATACTGCAGCACACGCTCAATTACTAACACATCAGTAGTGCAGCGCACCCTCAAATACTGAACCTCCAAGAGTGCAGCACCCCCGGAATTACTGACACACGAATAGTGCATCACACGCTCAATTACTGACACCCCAATAGTGCAGCACACCCTCAATTACTGGCACTCCAACAGTGCAGCACACCCTCAATTACTGACACCCCAATAGTGCAGCGCACCCTGAATTACAGCCACTCCAATAATGCAGCACACCCTCAATTACTGACTCTCCAATACTGCAGCACAGGCTCAATTACTGAATCTCCAATAGTGCAGCACACCCTCAATAACTTACACTCCAATGGTGCAGCACACCCTCAATTACTGACTCTCCAATACTGCAGCACAGGCTCAATTACTGAATCTCCAATAGTGCAGCACACCTCAATAACTGACGCTCCAATAGAGCAGCACACCCTCAATTACTTACACTCCAATAGTGCAGCACACCCTCAATTACTGACCCTCCAATAGTGCAGCAATCCGTCAATTACTGACCCTCCAATAATGCAGACCACCCTCAATTACTGACACTCCAAAAGTGCAGCGCACCCTCAATTTCTGACCCTCCAATAGCGCAAAACACACTCAATTACTGACACTCCAATAGTGCAGCTCACCCTGAATTACTGCCACTCCAATAATGCAGCACACCCTCAATTACTGACTCCCCAATACTGCAGCACAGGCTCAATTACTGAATCTCCAATGGTGCAGCACACCCTCAATAACTTACACTTCAACAGTGCAGCACACCCTCAATTACTGAATCTCCAATACTGCAGCACAGGCTCAATTACTGACCCTCCAATATTGCAGCAAACCATCAATTACTGACACTCCAATAGTGTAGCACACCCTCAATTACTGACACTCCAATAGTGCAGTTCACCGACTATTACTGAACTCCAATAGTGCAGCACACCAACAATAACTGAAATTCCAATAGGGCCGCACACCATCATTTACTGACAATCCAATACTGCAGCACATGCTCAATTACTGACACTCCAATAGTGCAGCACACCCTCAATTACTGACACTTCAAAAGTGCAGCGCACCCTCAATTACTGACACTCCAATACTTTAGCACACCCTCAATTACTGACACTGCAATAGTGCAGTTCACCCTCTATTACTGAACTCCAATATTGCAGCACCCCCACAATAACTGAAATTCCAATAGTGCCGCACACCATCAATTACTGACAATCCAATACTGCAGCATATGCTCAATTACTGACTCTCAAATAATGCAGCACACCCTTAATTACTGACCATTCAATAGTGCAGTACACCCTCAATTACTGACACTCCAATAGTGCAGCACACCCTCAATTTCTCACACTCCAATAGCGCAAAACAAACTCAATTACTGACATTCCAATACTGCAGCACACGCTCAATTACTAACACATCAGTAGTGCAGCGCACCCTCAAATACTGAACCTCCAAGAGTGCAGCACCCCCGGAATTACTGACACACGAATAGTGCAGCGCACCCTCAATTACTGACACTCAAATAGTGCAGCACACCCTCAATTACTGGCACTCCAACAGTGCAGCACGCCCTTAATTACTGACACCCCAATAGTGCTGTTCAGCCTCAATTACAGACACACCAATAGTCAGCACACAATGAATTACTGACACTCCAATATTACGGCACACCCTCAATTACTGACTCTCCAATAGTGCGGCACAGCCTCAATTACTGATACACCAATAGTGCAGCACCATCATATACCGACCTCCAATAGTGCAGAACACCCTCAATTATTCGCACACCAAGAGTGCAGCACAGCTTCAATTACTGACACTTCAATAGTGAAGCACACCCTCACTTACTGACACTCCAATAATGCAGCACACCCTCAATTACTTAAACTCCAATACTGCAGCACACCCTCAATTACTAACACATCAGTAGTGCAGCGCAACCTCAATTACTGAACCTCCAAGAGTGCAGCACCCCCGGAATTACTGACAATCAAATAGTGCAGCACAACCTCAATTACTGGCACTCCAACAGTGCAGCACACCCTCAATTACTGACACCCCAATAGTGCTGTTCAGCCTCAATTACAGACACACCAATAGTGAGCACAGCATGAATTACTGACACTCCAATATTGCAGCACACCCTCAATTACTGAAATTCCAATAGTGCAGCACAGCCTCAATTACTGACTCTCCAATAGTGCAGCACGCCCTCAATTACTGATACACCAATAGTGCAGCACCCTCATATACCGCCCTCCAATAATGCAGAACACCCTCAATTATTCACCCATCAAGAGTGCAGCACAGCCTCAATTACCGACACTTCAATAGTGAAGCACACCCTCACTTACTGACACTCAAATAATGCAACACACCCTCAATTACTTACACTCCAATAGTGCAGCACACCCTCAATTACTGACTCTCCAATACTGCAGCACACCCTCAATTACTGAATCTCCAATAGTGCAGCACACCCTTAATTACTGACACTCTAATAGTGCAGCACACCCTCAATTATTGACTCTTCAATAGGGCAACACACCCTCAATTACTGACACAACAATAGTGCAGCACACCCTCAATTTCTGGCAGTCCAGTAGTGCAGCACACCCTCAATTACAGACACTCCAATAGTGCAGTTCACCTTCAATTACAGACACACCAATAGTGCATCACACCCTCAATTACTGACTCTCCAATACTGCAGCACAGGCTCAATTACTGACCCTCCAATAGTGCAGCAAACCATCAATTACTGACCCTCCAATAGTGCAGCACACCCTCAATTACTGACACTCCAATAGTGCAGTTCACCGACTATTACTGAACTCCAATAGTGCAGCACACCAACAATAACTGAAATTCCAATAGTGCCGCACACCATCATTTACTGACAAACCAATACTGCAGCACATGCTCAATTACTGATACTCCAATAGTGCAGCACACCCTCAATTACTGACACTTAAAAGTGCAGCGCACCCTCAATTACTGACACTCAAATACTTTAGCACACCCTCAATTACTGACACTCCAATAGTGCAGTTCACCCTCTATTACTGAACTCCAATAGTGCAGCACACTCACAATAACTGAAATTCCAATAGTGCCGCACACCATCAATTACTGACAATCCAATACTGCAGCATACGCTCAATTACTGATTCTCAAATAATGCAGCACACCCTTAATTACTGACCATTCAATAGTGCAGTACACCCTCAATTACTGACACTCCAATAGTGCAGCACACCCTCAATTTCTCACACTCCAATAGCGCAAAACAAACTCAATTACTGACATTCCAATACTGCAGCACACGCTCAATTACCAACACATCAGTCGTGCAGCGCACCCTCAATTACTAACACATCAGTAGTGCAGCGCACCCTCAATTACTGAACCTCCAAGAGTGCAGCACCCCCGGAATTACTGGCACACGAATAGTGCAGCACACCCTCAATTACTGACACTCAAATAGTGCAGCACACCCTCAATTACTGGCACTCCAACTGTGCAGCACACCCTCCATTACTGACACCTCAATAGTGCTGTTCAGCCTCAATTACAGACACACCAATAGTCAGCACACCATGAATTACTGACACTCCAATATTGCGGCACAGCCTCAATTACTGACTCTCCAATAGTGCAGCACACCCTCAATTACTGATACACCAATAGTGCAGCACCATCATATACCGACCTCCAATAGTGCAGAACTCCCTCAATTATTCGCACACCAAGAGTGCAGCACAGCCTCAAGTACTGACACTTCAATAGTGAAGCACACCCTCACTTACTGACACTCCAATAATGCAGCACACCCTCAATTATTTACACTCCAATACTGCAGCACACCCTCAATTACTAACACATCAGTAGTGCAGCGCAACTTCAATTACTGAACCTCCAAGAGTGCAGCACCCCCGGAATTACTGACACACGAATATTGCAGCACACCCTCAATTACTGACAATCAAATGTTGCAGCACCACCTCAATTACTGGCACTCCAACAGTGCAGCACACCCTCAATTACTGACACCCCAATAGTGCTGTTCAGCCTCAATTACAGACACACCAATAGTGAGCACAGCATGAATTACTGACACTCCAATATTGCAGCAAACCCTCAATTACTGAAATTCCAATAGTGCAGCACAGCCTCAATTACTGACTCTCCAATAGTGCAGCACACCCTCAATTACTGATACACCAATAGTGCAGCACCCTCATATACCGACCTCCAATAATGCAGAACACCCTCAATTATTCACCCATCAAGAGTGCAGCACACCCTCAATTACTTACACTCCAATACTGCAGCACACCCTCAATTACTGAATCTCCAATAGTGCAGCACACCCTTAATTACTGGCACTCTAATAGTGCAGCACACCCTCAATTATTGACACTTCAATAGGGCAGCACACCCTCAATTACTGACACAACAATAGTGCAGCACACCCTCAATTTCTGGCAGTCCAGTAGTGCAGCACACCCTCAATTACAGACACTCCAATAGTGCAGTTCACCTTCAATTACAGACACATCAATAGTGCATCACACACTCAATTACTGACACTTCAATAGTCCAGCGCACCCTGAATTACTGCCACTCCAATAGTGCAGCACACCCTCAATAACTGACTCTCCAATACTGCAGCACAGGCTCAATTACTGAATCTCCAATAGTGCAGCACACCCTAAATAACTTACACTCCAATGGTGCAGCACACCCTCAATTACTGACCCTCCAATAGTGCAGCACACCCTCAATTACTGACACTCCAATAGTGCAGTTCACCGACTATTACTGAACTCAATAGTGCCGCACACCACCATTTACTGACAATCCAATACAGCAGCACATGCTCAATTACTGACACTCCAATAGTGCAGCACACCCTTAATTACTGACCCTCCAATAGTGCAGCACACCCTCAATTACTGACACTTCAAAAGTGCAGCGCACCCTCACTTTCTGACCCTCCAATAGCGCAAAACACACTCAATTACTGACTCTCCAATAGTGCAGCGCACCCTGAATTACTGCCACTCCAATAATGCAGCACACCCTCAATTACTGACTCTCCAATACTGCAGCACAGGCTCAATTACTAAATCTCCAATAGTGCAGCACACCATCAATAACTTACACTCCAATAGTGCAGCACACCCTCAATTACTGACTCTCCAATACTGCAGCACAGGCTCAATTACTGAATCTCCAATAGTGAAGCACGCCCTCAATAACGTACACTCCAATAATGCAGCACACCCTCAATTACTGAATCTCCAATAGTGCAGCACACCCTTAATTACTGGCACTCTAATAGTGCAGCACACCCTCAATTATTGACACTTCAATAGGGCAGCACACCCTCAATTACTGACACAACAATAGTGCAGCACACCCTCAATTTCTGGCAGTCCAGTAGTGCAGCACACCCTCAATTACAGACACTCCAATAGTGCAGTTCACCTTCAATTACAGACACATCAATAGTGCATCACACACTCAATTACTGACACTTCAATAGTCCAGCGCACCCTGAATTACTGCCACTCCAATAGTGCAGCACACCCTCAATAACTGACTCTCCAATACTGCAGCACAGGCTCAATTACTGAATCTCCAATAGTGCAGCACACCCTAAATAACTTACACTCCAATGGTGCAGCACACCCTCAATTACTGACCCTCCAATAGTGCAGCACACCCTCAATTACTGACACTCCAATAGTGCAGTTCACCGACTATTACTGAACTCAATAGTGCCGCACACCACCATTTACTGACAATCCAATACAGCAGCACATGCTCAATTACTGACACTCCAATAGTGCAGCACACCCTTAATTACTGACCCTCCAATAGTGCAGCACACCCTCAATTACTGACACTTCAAAAGTGCAGCGCACCCTCACTTTCTGACCCTCCAATAGCGCAAAACACACTCAATTACTGACTCTCCAATAGTGCAGCGCACCCTGAATTACTGCCACTCCAATAATGCAGCACACCCTCAATTACTGACTCTCCAATACTGCAGCACAGGCTCAATTACTGAATCTCCAATAGTGAAGCACGCCCTCAATAACGTACACTCCAATAATGCAGCACACCCTCAATTACCTACCCTCCAATAGTGCAGCCAACCGTCAATTACTGACCCTCCAATAGTGCAGCACAGCCTCAATTACTGACACTCCAATAGTGCAGTTCACCGACTATTACTGAACTCCAATAGTGCAGCACACCAACAATAACTGAAATTCCAATAGTGCCGCACACCATCATTTACTGACAATCCAATACAGCAGCACATGCTCAATTACTGACACTCCAATAGTGCAGCACACCCTTAATTACTGACCCTCCAATAGTGCAGCACACCCTCAATTACTGACACTCCAAAAGTGCAGCGCACCCTCAATGTCTGACCCTCCATTAGCGCAAAACACACACAATTACTGACACTCAAATAGTGCAGCACACCCTCAATTACTGACACTCCAATAGTGCAGTTCACCGACTATTACTGAACTCAATAGTGCCGCACACCACCATTTACTGACAATCCAATACAGCAGCACATGCTCAATTACTGACACTCCAATAGTGCAGCACACCCTTAATTACTGACCCTCCAATAGTGCAGCACACCCTCAATTACTGACACTTCAAAAGTGCAGCGCACCCTCACTTTCTGACCCTCCAATAGCGCAAAACACACTCAATTACTGACTCTCCAATAGTGCAGCGCACCCTGAATTACTGCCACTCCAATAATGCAGCACACCCTCAATTACTGACTCTCCAATACTGCAGCACAGGCTCAATTACTGAATCTCCAATAGTGAAGCACGCCCTCAATAACGTACACTCCAATAATGCAGCACACCCTCAATTACCTACCCTCCAATAGTGCAGCCAACCGTCAATTACTGACCCTCCAATAGTGCAGCACAGCCTCAATTACTGACACTCCAATAGTGCAGTTCACCGACTATTACTGAACTCCAATAGTGCAGCACACCAACAATAACTGAAATTCCAATAGTGCCGCACACCATCATTTACTGACAATCCAATACTGCAGCACATGCTCAATTACTGACACTCCAATAGTGCAGCACACCCTTAATTACTGACCCTCCAATAGTGCAGCACACCCTCAATTACTGACACTCCAAAAGTGCAGCGCACCCTCAATGTCTGACCCTCCATTAGCGCAAAACACACACAATTACTGACACTCAAATAGTGCAGCGCACCCTCAATTACTAACACATCAGTCGTGCAGCACATTATTGGTGTGCTGAACTTCCAAGAGTGCAGCACCCCTGGAATTACTGACACATGAATAGTGCAGCACACGCTCAATTACTGACACTCAAATAGTGCAGCATACCGTCAATTAATGGCACTCCAACAGTGCAGCACACCCTCAATTACTGACACCCCAATAGTGCAGTTCAGCCTCAATTACAGACACACCAATAGTGAGCACACCGTGAAATACTGACACTCCAATAGTGCAGCACACCCTCAATTACTGAATCTCCAATAGTGCAGCACACCCTCAATTACTGAATCTCCAATAGTGCAGCACACCCTCAATTATTGACACTCCAATAAGGCAGCACACCCCCAATTACTGAAACAACAATAGTGCAGCACACCCTCAATTTCTGGCAGTCCAGCAGTGCAGCACACCCTCAATTACAGACACTCCAATAGTGCAGTTCACCTTCAATTACAGACACACCAATAGTGCATCACACACTCAATTACTGACACTCCAACAGTCCAGCACACCCTGAATTACTGCCACTCCAATAGTGCAGCACACCCTCAATAACTGACTCTCCTAATACTGCAGCACAGGCTCAATTACTGAATCTCCAATAGTGCAGCACACCCTCAATAACTTACACTCCAATAGTGCAGCACACCCTCAATTACTGACCCTCCAATAGTGCAGCATATCTTCAATTACTGACACTCCAATAGTGCAGTTCACCGACTATTACTGAACTCCAATAGTGCAGCACACCAACAATAAATGAAATTCCAATGGTGCCGCACACCATCATTTACTGACAATCCAATACAGCAGCACATTCTCAATTACTGACACTCCAATAGTGCAGCACACCCTTAATTACTGACCCTCCAATAGTGCAGCACACCCTCAATTACTGACACTCCAAAAGTGCAGCGCACCCTCAATTTCTGACCCTCCAATAGCGCAAAACACACGCAATTTCTGAATCTCCAATAGTGCAGCACACCATCAATAACTTACACTCCAATAGTGCAGCACACCCTCAATTACTGAATCTCCAATACTGCAGCACAGGATCAATTACTGAATCTCCAATGGTGCAGCACACCCTCAATAACGTACACTCCAATTATGCAGCACACCCTCAATTACTGACCCTCCAATGTTGCAGCCAACCGTCAATTACTGACCCTCCAATAGTGCAGCACACCTTCAATTACTGATACTCCAATAGTGCAGTTCACCGACTATTACTGAACTCCAATAGTGCAGCACACCAACAATAACTGAAATTCCAATAGTGCCGCACACCATCATTTACTGACAATCCAATACAGCAGCACATGCTCAATTACTTACACTCCAATAGTGCAGAGCTTCCTCAATTACTGACACTGTAATAGTGAAGCTAACCCTCAATTACAGACACACCAATGGTGAGCACACCCTCAATTACTGACTCTCCAATATGGCAGCACACCCTCAATTACCGACCCTCCAATAGTGCAGAACACCCTCAATTATTGGCACACCTATAGTGCATCAGAGACTCAATTACTGATACTTCAATAGTGAAGCACACCCTCACTTACCGACACTCCAATAGTGCAGCACACCCTCAATTACTGACTCTCCAATACTGCAGCACACGCTCAATAACAGAACCTCCAATAGTGCATCACACCCTCAATTACTTACACTCCAATGGTGTAGCACACCCTCAATTACTGACACTCCAATAGTGCAGCACACCCTCAATTACTGACACTCCAATAGTTCAGTTCACCCTCTATTACTGACACTCCAATAGTTCAGTTCACCCTCTATTACTGAACTCCAATAGTTCAGTTCACCCTCTATTACTGAACTCCAATAGTGCAGCACACCCACAATAACTGAAATTCCAATAGTGCCGCACAACATCAATTACTGACACTCCAATACTGCAGCATACGCTCAATTACTGACACTCCAATAGTGCAGCACACCCTCAATTACTGACTCTCCAATACTGCAGCACACGCTCAATAACAGAACCTCCAATAGTGCATCACACCCTCAATTACTTACACTCCAATGGTGTAGCACACCCTCAATTACTGACACTCCAATAGTGCAGCACACCCTCAATTACTGACACTCCAATAGTTCAGTTCACCCTCTATTACTGACACTCCAATAGTTCAGTTCACCCTCTATTACTGAACTCCAATAGTTCAGTTCACCCTCTATTACTGAACTCCAATAGTTCAGTTCACCCTCTATTACTGAACTCCAATAGTTCAGTTCACCCTCTATTACTGACACTCCAATAGTTCAGTTCACCCTCTATTACTGAACTCCAATAGTTCAGTTCACCCTCTATTACTGAACTCCAATAGTTCAGTTCACCCTCTATTACTGAACTCCAATAGTGCAGCACACCCTCAATAACTGAAATTCCAATAGTGCCGCACAACATCAATTACTGACACTCCAATACTGCAGCACACCCTTAATTACTGACACTCCAATAGTGCAGTACACCCTCAATTACTGACACTCCAATAGTGCAGCACACCCTCAATTACTTACACATCAGTAGTGAAGCGCACCCTCAATTACTGAACCTCCATGAGTGCAGCACCCCTGGAATTACCCTAATACTGCTGCACATGCTCAATTAGTGACACTCAAATAGTGCAGCATACCCTCAATTACTGGCACTCCAAAAGTGCAGCACACCCTCAATTACTGACACCCCAATAGTGCTGTTCAGCCTCAATTACAGACAGACCAATATTAAGCACACGATGAATTACTGACACTCCAATAGTACAGCACACTCACAATTATTGAAATTCCAACAGTGCAGCACACCCTCAATTACTGACTCTCCAATAGTGCAGCACACCCTCAATTACTGATACAGCAATAGTGCAGCACCCTCAATTACCGAACTCCCATATTGCAGAACACCCTCAATTATTAGCACACCAATAGTGCAGCACAGCCTCAATTACTGACACTTCAATAGTGAAGTACACCCTCACTTACTGACACTCCAATAATGCAGCACAGCCTCAACTACTTACACTCCAATAGTGCAGCACCCCCTCAATTACTGACTCTCCAATACTGCAGTACACCCTCAATTACTGAATCTCCAATAGTGCAGCACACCCTCAATTACTTACACTCCAATAGTGCAGCACACCCTCAATTACTGACACTCCAATAGTCCAGCACACCCTGAATTACTGACACACCATTAGTGCCGCACACACTCAATTATTGACACTCTGATAGTGCAGCACACCCTCAATTACTGACACTCCAATAGTGCAGCACACCCTCAATTACTGATACACCAATAATGCAGCACCCTCAATTAACGACCTCCCATAGTGCAGAACACCCTCAATTATTGGCACACCAATAGTGCAGCACAGCCTCAATTACTGACACTTCAATAGTGAAGCACACCCTCACTTACTGACACTCCAATAATGCAGCACACCCTCAATTACTTACACTCCAATACTGCAGCACACCCTCAATTACTGACTCTCCAATACTGCAGTACACCCTCAATTACTGAATCTCCAATAGTGCAGCACACCCTCAATTACTGACACTCCAATAGTCCAGCACACCCTGAATTACTGACACCCCAATAGTGCCGCACACACTCAATTATTGACACTCTGATAGTGCAGCACACCCTCAATTACTGACACTCCAATAGTGCAGCACACCCTCAATTACTGACACTCCAATAGTGCAGTAAACCTCAATTACTGGCACTCCAATAATGCAGAACTCCATTAATTACTGATACTGCAATAGTGCAGTTCACCCTCAATTACAGACACATCAAGAGTGCAGCACATCCTCAAGTACTGACACACCAATAGTGCAGCACACCCTCAATTACTGACACTCGAATATTGCAGCACACACTCAATTACTGACTCTCCAATCGTGCAGCACACCCTCATATACTGACACAGCAAAAATGCAGCCCACTCTCAATTACCGACCCACCAATAGTGCAGCATACACTCAATTACTGACACTCCAATAGTACAGCACACCCTCAAGTACTGACACTCCAATAGTGCAGCACACCCTCAATTACTGACACCGCAATAGTCCAGCACACCCTTAATTACTGACACTCCAATAGTGCAGCACACCCTCAATTATTTACACTCCATAGTGCAGCACACCCTCAATTACTGACACTCCAATAGTGCTGCAAACCCTCAATTACTGACACTCCAATATGGCAGCACACCCTCAATTACTGACACTCCAATAGTGCAGCACACCCTCAATTACTGACCCTCCAATAGCGCAACACACACACAATTACTGACACTCCAGTTCTGCAGCACACCCTCAATTACTGACACACCAGTAGTGCAGTGCACCCTCAATTACTGAACCTCCAAGAGTGCAGCACCCCGGAATTACTGACACATGAATAGTGCAGCACACCCTCAATAATTGACACTCAAATACTGCAGCACACCCTCAATTCCTGGCACTCCAACAGTGCAGCACACCCTCAATTACTGACACCCCAATAGTGCAGTTCACCCTCAATTACTGAAACTCCAATTGTGCAGCGCACCCTCAATTACTGAATCTCCAATAGAGAAGCACACCCTCAATTAGTGACACTGCAATAGTGCAGTTCACCCTCTATTACTGATCTCCAATAGTGCAGCACACCCTCAATGACTGAAATTCCAATAGTGCAGTACGCCGTCAATTACTGACAATCCCATAGTGCAGCACACGATCAATTACTGACACTCCAATAGTGCAGCACACCCTCAATTACTGGCACTCCAATAGTACAGCGCACCCTCAATTTTGACCCTCCAATAGCGCAACACACTCTCAATTACTGACACTCCAATTGTGCAGCACACCCTCAATTAATGAACCTCCAACAGTGCAGCACCCCCGGAATTACTGACACATGAATAGTGCAGCAAACCCGCAATTACTGACACTCAAATAGTGCAGCACACCCTCAATTACTGGCACTCCAACAGTGCAGCTCGCCCTAAATTACTGACACCCAATAGTGTAGTTCACGCTCAATTACATACCCTCCAATAGTGAGCACACCCTCAATTACTGACACTCCAATAGTGCAGCATACCCTCAATTTTACTTAAATTCCAATAGTGCAGCACACCCTCAATTACTGACTCTCCAATAGTGCAGCACACCCTCAATTAATGACACTTCAATAGTGAAGCACACCCTCACTTAATGACCCTCCAATAGTGCCGCACTCCCTCAATTACTTACACTCCAATATTGCAGCACACCCTCAATTACTGACTCTCCAATAGTGCAGCACACCCACAATTACTGACTCTCCAATACTGCAGCACACACTCAATTACTGAATCTCCAATAGTGCAGCACACCCTCAATTACTTACACTCCAATATTGCAGCACACCCTCAATTACAGACACTCCAATAGTGCAGCACACCCTCAATTATTGATTCTCCAATACTGCAGCACACCCTCAATTACTGACACTCCAATAGTGCAGCACACCCTCAATTACAGACACTCAGTGCAGCACACACTCAATTACTGACACTCCAATAGTGCAGTACACCCTAAATTACTGACTCTCCAATATTGCAGCACACACTTAATTACTGACAGTAATGGCTGAAACACACACTCTCCCATCTTTCTCTGTGGTGGCTGATTGCCATTTACAGACTGAAATTGTATTTTAATCCATTGGATGTTGGTACACAGCACCATCTGCTGGGTATCTTCTTTAGTCCTTTTCTTCAGTTACAATTGGACACTGCTGTTCCCGTAAAAGGTGTTTAAATGTCTCACCCACTTCTCTCTCAGTTACAGTCAGACACCGGGCAGCCTGTTCGTATCTGAGGGAATTAACCCCCTCACCCACCTCTCCCCCATTTACAATCAGCCCGAACCTATCGGAGGGGATTTACTCTCTCACCCACCTCTCCCCCAATCACAGTCAGACACCGGGCAGCCTGTTTAGATCAGAGTCTGTTAAACCTGTCACTCACCTCTCCTCAGTTACAGTCAGACACGGGGCAGCCTGTTCCTATCTGAGGGAATTAACCCCCTCACCCACCTCTTTCCCAGTTACAGTCAGACACGGGACAGCCTGTTCCTATCTGAGGGAATTAACCCCCTCACCCACCTCTCTCCCAGTTACAGTCAGACACCGGGCCGCCTGTTCCTATCACTTCTAGCCACAAGGCGTTGTAGGAGCCTCTTCCGCAAATGGCAGCTGGTTCTGAGTCAATTGTTAATTTTAAATACGACCTTGACTTCTGTTAACCAAATCTATCCAGGGATGTGTGGCAAAGGCAGGCAGGTGAAGTGCGCTCACAGATCAGCCACGATCTCAGTGGATGGCAGAACAGTCTCAAGGGGCTGAATGGCCTCCGTCTGTTCCTGTACTTCCCCCCACCCAGCCCATCCACATGATTTTGTGGGGGGGAGGGTGCTTATCGGGGAGGGTGTTCCCCTGCCACCCCCCACCCCCCCACGCCCCCCGTCTCGTGGACAACCGCTCGGGCTTGAAAGGTATCAGGCAGGTCTGTCTGCTTGTCATTGACTAGAATCAAAATTCAACTCAGGCCTGTCCCTATTTTGGATAACCCAGCCTCAATGTTCAGCCCTCGAACCTGATGGGGTAAATAGACTCCAAGCCCATGATGGTGAAGCGTAAATCTAGACACACATCCTTTTCTTGACAGTAGGTTTATTTACAGAATGCAGCATTACACACCTCTCCCTGCTATCTGCCAACTCACCCAGCGTTCCCTCTTTATATGTACTCAAGATACTTAATCAATCAATACCCTCCACTTGTTTGTCCTTAGCCTTAACGACACAATTCACAAAACATTAACATGAGCCTCAGTGGCACGTTCCAGAGAGAAATCCAAGTGTTCATTTGTTCATTTATTCATTTCTGGGATGTGCGCTCCGCTGGCCGGGCCCAGTATTTATCGCCCATCCCTAATTGCCCCTTGAGAAGGTGACGGTGAGCTGCCTTCTTGAACTGCTGCAGTCCATGTGGTGTAGGTACATCCACTGTGCTGTTAGGACGGGGATTCCAGGATTTTGACCCAGCAACGATGAAGGAACGGCCGATATATTTCCAAGTCAGGACGGTGAGTGGCTTGGAGGGGAACTTCCATGTGGTGGTGTTCCCCGTGTGTCTGCTGCCCTTGTCCTTCTAGATGGTAGCGGTCGTGGGTTTGGAAGGTGCTGTCGAAGGAGACTTGGTGAGTTGCTGCAGTGCATCTTGTAGATGGTACACACACTGCTGCTACTGTGCGTCGGTGGTGGAGGGAGTGAATGTTTGTGGATGGGGCGCCGATCAAGTGGGCTGCTTTGTCCTTGATGGTGTCGAGCTTCTCGAGTGTTGTGGGAGCTGCACTCATCCAGGCAAGTGGCGAGTATTCCATCACACTCCTGACTCGTGCCTTGTCGATGGTGGACAGGCATCAGGAGGTGAGTTACTCGCTGCAGGATTCCCAGCCTCTGAGCTGCTCTCGTAGCCACAGTATTTATATAGCTGGTTCAGTTCAGTTTCTTTTCAATGGTAACCCCCAGGATGTTGATAGTGGGAGATTCAGTGCTGGTAATGCCATTGAACGTCAAGGGGTGATGGTTAGATTCTGTATTCTTGGAGAAAGTCATTGCCTGGCACTTGTGTGGCGCGAATATTACTTGCCACTTGTCAGCCCAAGCCTAGATATTGTCCAGGTCTTGCTGCATTTGGACATGGACTGCTTCAGTATCTGAGGAGTCGCGAATGGTGCTGAACATTGTGCAATTGTCAGTGAACATCCCCACTTCTGACCTTATGATGGATGGAAGGTCATTGATGTAGCAGCTGAAAATGGTTGGGCTGAGGACACTCTCCTGAGGAACTCCTGCAGTGAAATCCTGGAGCTGAGATGACTCACCTCCAACAACCACAACCATTTTCCTTTGTGCGAGGTATGACTCCAACCAGCAGAGAGTTTTCCCCCTGATTCCCATTGACTCCAGTTTTGCTAGGGCTCCTTGATGCCACACTCGGTCAAATGCTGCCTTGATGTCAAGGGAAGTCACTCTCACCTCACCTCGGGAGTTCAGCTTCTTTGCCTAAGTTTGAACCAAGGCTGTAATGAGGTCAGGAGCTGAGTGGCCCTGGCGTAACCCAAACTGGGCATCAGTGAGCAGCTTATTGCTAAGCAAGTGCCACTTGATAGCACTGTTGTTGACCCTTTCCATAACTTTACCGATGATGGATAGTAGACTGATGGGGAGGTAATTGGCCGGTTCGATTTGTCCTGCTTTTTGTGTACAGGACATAACTGGGCAATTTCCCACATAGCCGGGTAAATGACAGTGCTGTAGCTGTACTGGGACAGCTTGGCTAGGGGCACGGCAAGTTCTGGAGCACAAGTCTTCAGTACTATTGCCATAATATTGTCAAGTCCCCCCTTCAGCCGTTGATATCTTGATATCACGTGGAGTGAATCGAATTGGCTGAAGACTGGCACCTGTGATGCTGGGGACCTCCAGAGGAGGCCGAGATGGATCATCCACTCGGCACTTCTGGCTGAAGATTGTAGCAAATGCTTCAGCCTTATCTTTTGCACTGATGTGCTGGGCTCCTCAATCATTGACGATGGGTATATACGACTGGATGTGGCAGGACTGCAGAGCTTAGATCTGATCCGTTGGTTGTGGGAGCGCTTAGCTCTGTCTATCACTTGCTGCTTATGCTGTTTGGCACACAAGTAGTCCTGTGTTATAGCTTCCCCAGGTTGACACTTCATTTTTAGGTATGCCTGGTACTGCTCCTGGCATGCCCTCCTGCACTCTTCATTGAACCAGGGCTGATCTCCTGGCTTGAGTGGGGGTTATGCTGGACCATGAGGTTACAGATTGCATTTGAGTACAATTCTGCTGCTGCTGATGGCCCACAGCGCCTCATGGATGCCCAGTTTGAGTTGTTCAGTGTGTTCAAAATCTATTCCATTTAGCACAGTTGTAGTGCCACACAACAAGATGGAGGGTATCCTCAATGTGAAGACAGGACATCAACGACTGTGTGGTGGTCACTCCTACCGATACTATCATGGACAGATGCACCTGCAGCAGGCAGGTTTGTGAGGATGAGGTCAAGTATGTTTCTCCCTCTTGTTGGTTCCCTCACCACCTGCCGCAGACCCAGTCTAGCAGCTATGTCCTTTAGGACTCGGCCAGCTCGGTCAGTAGCGGTACTACCGAACCACTCTTGGTGATGTACACTGAAGTCCTCCTCCCAGAGAACACTCTACTCCCTTGCCACCCTCAGTGCTTCCTCCAAGTGATGTTCAACATGATGGAGCACTGATTCATCAGCTGAGGGAGGGCGGTACGTGGTAATCAGCAGGAGGTTTCCTTGCCCATGTTTGACCTGATGCCATGAGACTTCATTGGGTCCAGAGTCGATGTTGAGGACTCCCAGGGAAACTCCCTCCTGACTGTATACCACTGTGCTGCCACCTCTGCTGGGCCTGTCCTGCCGGTGGGACAGGACACACCCAGGGATGGCGACGGTGGTGTCGGGGACATTATCTGTAAGGTACGATTCCGTGAGGGTGACTATGTCAGGCTGTTGCTTGACTAGTCTGTGAGACAACTCTCCCAATTTTGGCACAAGGTCCCCAGATGTCAGTAAGGAAGAAATTGCAGGGTCGACGGGGCTGAGTTTGCCGTTGTCGATGCCGGGGATTCCCACGATGGTAGAATTTAAATTCAACGAATAAACCTGGAACTATGAAGCCAGTTTCAGTCATGGTGACCGCCATCAATTGTCATAAAAACCCCATCTGGTTCACTCATGTCCCCCCTTCGGGGAAGGGAAATCTGCCGCTCTTACCCGGTCTGGCCTACACGTCACTCCAGACCCCACCCAACATGCCCCTCCCCCCCCCACCACTTGAAAGGGCCGAGCGAGCCACACACCGTTCAAGGGGGAAATTAGGGATGGGGTGGGGGGAGGCAATAAATGTTGGGGCCTCGCCAGCAATGCCCCCATGTCCTGTGAGAGAATAAATAAGAAAACAAGATCGTGAGGTGGCGTGTTTTGCTGGGAAGATGCCGGAAGGCGCCTACAGTTTGAATAAGAGGAGTTTTTTTGGGGCGATGAAGCAAAGCAATCTTGGGAATATGGATACACAAATCAGTAAATAGTAGCGAGGCAGGTTAATAAGGTCGCAGCGAAACGTCGGAACTCATTTCTAGAGGGATAGAAGAGCAGAGAAGGCCTGTTGAATTTGTACAGCTCCAAGGTTAGGCCATACTTGGAGCACTGCGAATAGTTCACCTGTACAATGGAAAGGTTATACAGGTAAGAGGTCAGACACCACCCAGGACAAAGCAGCCCCCGCTCGATCGGCACCCAATCCACCAACATTCACTCCCTCCACCACCGACGCACAGTAGCAGCAGTGTGTGTACCATCTACAAGATGCACTGCAGCAACCCACCAAGGCTCCTTCGACAGCACCTTCCAAACCCACGACCAATATCATCGAGAAGGACAAGAGCAGCATACACACGGGGAACACCACCACCTGGAAGTTCCCCTCCGAGCCACTCGCCATCCTGACTTGGAAATATATCGGCCGTTCCTCCACTGAATCACAGAATCACAGAGTGCAGAAGAGGCCCTTCGGCCCATCGAGTCTGCACCAACACGTGAGAAACACCCGACCCTATCTACCTAATCCCATTTACCAGCACTTGGCCCCATAGCCTTGAATGTTGTGACGTGCCAAGTGCTCATCCCGGTACTTTTTAAAGGATGTGAGGCAGCCCGCTTCCACCACCCTCCCAGGCAGCGCATTCCAGAGCGTCACCACCCTCTGGATAAAAAAGTTTTGCCTCACATCCCCCCTAAACCTCACAGAATCAGTCGCTGGGTCAAAATCCTGGAACTCCCTCTTTAACCGCACGGTGAGTGTACCTACACCACAGGGACTGCAGCAGCTCAAGGAGGCTGCTCACTGCCACCTTCTGAAGGGGGCAATTAGGGACCGGCAGCAAACGCCGGGCCCGGCCAGCGACGCTCTAATCCCAAGAACAAATGCTTAAAAATGAAGTAGCGAGTTCCCCGCCCTCTCAGCCCTCTGGGGAGAAAGAGATTCTCCTGAATTCATTGTTGGATTTATTAGTGACAATCTTATGGTGACTGCAATTGGTTTTGGTTTCCCCGTCAAGTGGAGACTCCTTTTCTATGTCTAAACGATTAAAACCCTTTGATTATTCTGAAGACCTCTATCAGGTCACCCCTCTGCTTCCTTTTGTCATAGAGCCCCGGACTATTTGGTCTTTCCTGATAGTTCCGGATGTCGGAGATTAATCACACCGAGGCATCATTTCGTACGTAGAAACCCCATTTGTTACTTGTGCACAAGGGACAGCAATACAACGAGAGCTATTGTACGGTCTCAAAGCAGAATACACAAACACTTGCTTAAAAGCATTTTACAACCAATCAGTAAATTTTGCACATCTCAATCCGCTTATTTGCATACATTAACTGAACAATCCATGTTTTATTAAATTTCCATTCCCTTCACAACAGACATTGTGGTTATGCAAATGCTTATCACAACTTTAATTACATTCGGCCTGAGAAAGAACAACATGGAATGTCTCAGGGCTCATCCTACAACAGTGGTCAGACAAGATGGTATTGTTCTTCAAGGTTGCGGTATTTTTCTCTTAGGCCTAAGCATTTAATTCAATTTCTCCATTAATCCTTTTAGTACTAAGTGGGTTCCCTATTTGTCTAGGCCACCACATAGACCTGTGGTCGTGATTTGGCTTTTTATTCTCCGCTACCTCCATTTCATTTATCTGTGCTCCGTGCTGACCAAGTGTGGTCTGACCGAGTTTGGACATCGCTTGCGTGTAATTCTATTTCTCTAGAGATAAACCCCAGTGCTTGGTTTGCTATTATTCGTGGCTGAAAAAAAAGAGAGATGTCGAATTCTTTCGCCTTGCACTCATCAGGACACTTCGCGAGAATGCCAATGGAAAGGGTGAGCAACAATTTGTACTGTACGTGACTGGCGGATCGTATCGAACAGCACTTCCCGGCCGCTGTTCACCATGGGCAAGGTACGTGGCCGCACCCGACCGGCTCGTGCTTGCAGAGCTCGAAACAGGGTGCCCAACATTAGATGCGATTCCACGATTGGACAACGCTTGCTAAGTAACCCCTAGCGTGCTAAGAATTACGCTGACAGCCAATTTAAGGTTGTCTGTTGGGCTCACAGTCTGGTACAGTTGCCATTGCTGGAAGCTGCATATATTAGTACACAGGGCCCCGTTCTTTGCAGACAGAAAGAACAATGTACACACATTGCGCCTGTTTCGGCCTAAACAAAATAAGTGACAGCCATTCGCTGACTCATTCCTCAGGGCAACGCCTTGACCGATCAGGGGTTAAGCTGCCCTGTTTAAATTCCAAACAATGCTTGGCAGTTAACTGTCAGTCATCATCACTGGTACATTCTCCATGGCAACGCCTCTACCCAGCAGAGTCCGCTTCCCAACCAATCAGCACTCTCTTCACATACGGTATAAATTGTTGTTTTCTCCTTATATTGCTATCCTGCATTAACGATTGCAGCAACCATCAGTGGTTTGGATGGTGGGGAGACAGAGTGGATGGGACTGTGGACCACAAATACCTGCCCGCCGGACCCCAGCCTCACCGCCCCCGGCCGCCCTGGCCTCCTGCCTCCTGCCCAGCTCCATGGCCTGTTCTTCAAAAGGCGTGAGGCGCTGCAGGAGAGCGCGCCCACCTCCAGTCCTCTGGCACTCCCGGGCATTGTGGTGAGTTCTTGCCTGCAAAACAGAGAAGAGGATTTATTGGGGCTGATCGCTCATGTACTCTGCACGCTCACACCGCACCCCAACCACAGTGGCCCAACTGAGGCCTCCAGCGGCTCCTGTCCACACTACTGGTGATCAGTCCCCAGAAGATAGTATGGCTGGTCCCAACCCCCTCCCCCAACGGCCACCTTGGACACATTCGGCGTCCATCACTTTGAAGAGCACACGGGTGTTAGCGCCCATGGCAAGGGGGATCAACTAGGTGCGGCGCCAATGCCAGCAGATGGCACTTGCCCAAAACACCTTGAGGCACCCCTTGCACCATCTCATTACCATCAATATGACATGTGCTGGAGTTCTGAGTATGTGTCCAGCAGCCTCCCCTGCAGTTTGTCCCCAGACTACTCAAATGCCACAAACACCAACATATGATGTGGGGAGAACCCTTCTTCACCTCAACCACTAAGGCTGATGTAAGCATGATCAGTCCCCATTTGCCCACCCAGCGTGCGACAGTTGCCCTCTGCAGTAACGAAAGCAGGACATGGTGGAGGGGGGTCAAAGGCTAAGGCTGCCTTCTGGGTCAAATGGCCAAGACAGACACGGTATTCACCCTCCCAGAGCGCAGCAAATCATTGAATCGTTTCCTGCACTGGGTGCCAGTGCACCGCACATCATCATGGGTGCTTACAACGTCACCCACCTGCTCCCACGCCTGGCTGGTGACATGGGGGACCCTCCTCCTCCGATCCTCCGGATACAGAAGGTGCCGACGGATAGACACCACTTGGAGGAGGACAGCAAGGTAGGCATCGGAAAATCAGGGGGCACAGTGCCCCCCCCCCCGCTGGCCTCTCTTGCAGCCTGCCCCCCTCCTCCTGCTCATGCTGCTGTCCACTCAGACCTCCCTCCCTCTCTCCACGAGTGGCCATTGTGCACCGCCTCAAGCAGGCTGCCTGGCCACTCTTTATACAGGCTGCAGGCTCCCAATTGGAACCGGCAGTCTGAGGGCCCGACCCCGGGTCTATTTTCCCATTCTTCACAGGAATCGCTAACCCGCTGGGCGGGCCTTAATTGGCGGCACGGCCCGTTTCTTCAGCGGCAATCGGCCACCCGCCCGACCGCCCGACGAACGTAAAATTCTGCCCAATGATACTATTTTGAAGCTTGAATTTGATTCCTTTCTGTAACTGTGGTAACTGGGTTTAATTTATAAGGATGTTTGTTGCCTTATTGAAGATGAAACTTATACACATACACCATGTATAGCTAAATTTGTCCTCTCTGGCTTATTCCCGCAAATAGCTTTGTGTGACTGCAATAGCCTTTCCAAATCACTTTGACACTTGTCTGGAAGGTAACTCAATAATATATTTAACTTTTCAAATACCACCCACCCACAACCCCCCCTCCCCCCATCCACATTATCCAGTTTGATTAGAGGAAAATCAATTTCAGAATCCTGCATTTCTGCCTCTTTCCCTTTATCTACCACCACAAATACTTCCTTTTGGTCCTCTTCCCTGTCAAAGTACTTTTTAAGCATATTTACATGACACACCCTTTGCTTCTTTCTTCTATCTGGAGTATTTATTAAATAATTTACTTCACTCAGTTTCTTTTGAATCCTGTAAGGCCCACTAAACCTTGCCTTTAATGAGTCACCCAGTACTGGTAACAGAACTAGCACCTTTCCCCAAAAGGGAAACAAAACTATGAGCTGTAGCTTTCCTGTCTGCCTTCACTCTCATCACTTGCCGTGATATCTTTAAATGTCCTCTGGCTAACTCACATGCTTTGTCCAATCTTTCTCTGATGTTTGGTACATAATCCAGGAGAGTAGTTTCTGAATTTTGACCCACCAATTTCTCAAGAATCAATTTCAGTGGTCCCCTTACCTCATGACCAGAAACTAGTTTGAAAGGACTAAAACAAGTTGATGCATTAGGAGTATCCCTAATAGCAAATAACAGGAATGGAAAACCCCTATCATTATCTTGTGGATAATCCTGACTATATGCCCTCATTATAGTTTTTAGAGTATGATACCATCTTTCCAAAGCCCCTAGTGACTCAGGATGGTAAGCTGTTGACTTCAACTGTTTTATCCCCAAGCTGTTCATTACTTCCTTAAACAGCTGTGATGTGAAAATTTGAACCTAGATCTGATTGTATTTCCCTTGGTAAACCAAAACTGTGTAAAAAAAATTTAGCTACCTCTTCCACAATTCTCTTTGTTGTATTATTTCTCAAAGGTATCACTTCAGGAAACCTTGTAGGCAGATCCATTATGGTCAGTAAGTACTGATTTCCACTTTTAGTCTTAGGGAGGGGGCCCTACACAATCAATTATGACCCTAGAGAAAGGTTCTTCAAATGCTGGAATTAGAATTAAAGGTGCCGGCTTAACCACTGCTTGTGCTTTCCCTATCACCTGACATGTGTGACATGTTCTACAGAATTTGACTATATCCCTACGCAATCCAGGCCAATAACTATGTTTTTTGTATTTTCACCTGTGTCCTTCTAATTCCTAAATATCCCCCCATTGGAATTTCATGAGCTGTTCTCAGAATCTCATTTCTATATCCAAATGGTATAACAACCTGATGCACCTCCCTCCAGCTTTCATTTGCTAAAGCATGATAAGGCCGCCATTTTCTCATTAAAACATTACCCTTACGGTAATAACATTCTGGAATATGTTCTTCCTCTGTTTCTGAGTGAGCTGTCTGATATAACTATCTTATTTGTGGATCCCTTTTCTGTAACTCTACTGACTGCCTTCAATTAAATACCTCAGCTGCATTCACCATTCTTTCTCCCTGGACAATCTCATCAAATGCAGTGTCAGCTAATTGGACTTCCACACCTTCTCCCTGCCTTTTAACTCCCTCTTCTCCTTCGTTCAACCTGTGAGCCTGTGATCTCATTATCACACAACCTGGGAACAACCCAGGATGCTCTCTCTGTAACACTTCTGTCGAAGACACCTCTACTGGCTGCTCAACTACCATAGGAATCACCTTTTACCTAAATTGAACCCCTGCAATGGGAAATTTTCCCACTACTCCAACAATCACCCCACCAGTTTTCCACTTACTCTTTAAATTTACCTTCCACAATGTAATGGGTTTAGCATCTCCATGAACCCCACTTATCATCACCTGTTCTTGCAATACTCCCTCTGAACAACAAATGTCACTGTTCCACAGCATTAAGGATTGACTAGCCCCTGTGTCTCTTAAAATTTCAATATCTTTACCTACTCCACCCTGTACACATGGAAAAACTTTCCCCTCACATACAAAATCTTTAAACATTTCTGCAGCCTACTCCCCAGAACTTCCTTGGGTAAATTGTGAACGCATACCCACTTCTTTATCTATCACTGATTCTTCCTGCTTCACCTATACACAAACCACTGCTTTTTTTGCCCTGTGCCTAAACCTCAGAGCCCACAATACCTTTATTTCCAGAACTTTTCTGTACTCCAATAACCCCAACAGATTTTCCCTGCAATTGCTAACACACTGACTTTGTGTGTCCAACTTTATTACAATGAAAGCACCTCAATTTTTGAGTGTCACTTTTACCCTCAGCACCTTCCTTGTTATTCTGAGAGAAAAAATTTCCTGGGAATTTCCACCTACTCCTTCTCTTCCCTCACTCCCCACCTTCCTTTCACCTTCCCACTTTCTATCCTTCTCAGAGTTAAAAGGATGATCAAAAGAAGGTTTAACTCTATGAACTAACTCATAATCGCCAGCTATCTCTGCTGCTTGTCTTACCATTTCAACTCTCTGTTCCTCCACATGGGTTCTCACTACCAAAGCAATTGAATCTTTAAATTCTTCTAAAAGAATTACTTCTCAAAGAGCTCATATGTCATCTCTATCTTTAATGCTCATATCCACTGGTCAAAATTACTTTGTTTTACTCTCTCAAAACTCAGTACAAGTTTGCCCAGGCTGTTTTCTCATATTCCTAAATTTCTGCCTGTGTGCCTCAGGAACCAACTCACGTGCACTCAAAATAGCCTTTTTTTAAACCACATCATAGATCACCGACATTTCTTCTGACAGTGAAGCAGTGCTGCACCCACCAACCTGGATTGTAACAACAACGTCCACGTTTCCTGTGGGCATTTCTTCCATTTATCTATCTGCACAGATACATCCCTTCCCTCAAACTTTGGAAGAGCTTGTACAAATTTAAACATCTCCCCACTGGATTTTAGGTTAGAGGTTTTCTCCAACATCCCTTCCCTCAAACTTTGGAAGAGCTTGTACAAATTTAAACATCTCCCCACTGGGTTTTAGGTTAGAGGTTTTCTCCTCATCAGAACTTTCCTCAGAATCTGATGCCTCCTTTTTAAAGTCCAGCTTTTTAAGCCGATACTCTCTGTCTCTTTGCTTTGTTCTCTCTTCCATTGCTAACTTCTCCCTCTGGAGACCAAGTTTTCGGATTTCCATTTCTTTTTGAAATAATCTCTCCTATTCCCTTTCTTTTTCTGCTGCCTGTAGTTCCAGTTTTTTTTTTCATTTCCACTCCTTTTCCCCTTTTTGTTTGCCTCCAATTCAAGTTTTCTCAGTTCCTTTCCTTGTTCAATTTCAAGCCTCTTTATTTCGAACGGAAGTCTCACTAACTCCAGCTGTGGCTCACTAATGTCAGGAACACTTCCAATTTCAAATGCTGTGCTCTCATGTCAACTAAGCCTGCTTTCTTTGCCCCTACAGGTAACCCCCAACTGCAACCTATCCGCCAACTCACCCTTAGATGTTTTTTGTAACCCAACCAGAGTTATATCCTCTACTTCCATAAAGGTTTTAGCCATAGATACAGCCATTTTTGCAGTCCCACCACTTTAAAAGTCCCTCACGCCAACTCCTGAATTCAAAGTGCTTCTCGTGTTCACAACCTTAAGATTCACCAACTCCAAGCCAATCGAGGGGTTTCAAATATACCCCGCAAGGAGCCCCCAATTTTGTTATGGCACAGCGGATGGGAAATGCTGAGCTGCTCAAATCCCAGAGGGAAACTTGAAACAGCTGCCACAACTGTTTTTGCAATTTGTATTTTTAATTTGAGATGCGTGCCTTGAATTCAGTAGTAATAAGTCAACCGAGTCTTAGAGGTTTTTTTTCACAAAACTAAGTTGAACCTTTATTAATAAAATAAATTATTTTAAGCACCTACATAGGTCTACAAATTATTACTATGATAACTCCCGACTCCCCTAATTAATCTGACTCCCAGTTACACCTCCGTTAAGGTAACAGTAAAACAACATAGATTTCAACAGACCCAAGCAAAGCACACAATACCCTGGACGGTGATATTTAAAATGAATTCTCTTATCTTTGGTTGCTATAGGCAGCAACTTGATACATGCAGGCTGGAGGCTTTTCACACTTGTTAATCCTTAGAGTTTCTTCTTCCTTACACATAGCCTCATCTCCTTTATACATGTTTCTCCCTTTTTAATGTAAATCCCATTGTTTCAATATGCCTTCGCAACTTTACTTTTCCCATAATATAAATCTTTCTTAGCACTCATATTATCAGTAATCTTTGGGAAAAATAAACATGCTGTTTGGCTTAGCCTCATTTGGCTAGGTGTAACACCTTACCATCTCTTTGAAATTCACTACCCGGGTTTATCTAAAAATGCGAATGTTCTTAACACCTCCCATTCTAAAACTTCAGCTACGTTTACGTATTTAGCATTCCAAACCTAGTTTCTATTCTGATAACTCAAAGCACCCAGACT
Organism: Cetorhinus maximus; assembly: GCF_964194155.1. Classification (NCBI taxonomy): domain Eukaryota; kingdom Metazoa; phylum Chordata; class Chondrichthyes; order Lamniformes; family Cetorhinidae; genus Cetorhinus; species Cetorhinus maximus. The sequence continues at coordinate 64,000 of NW_027597357.1, forward strand.
TGCTGTCTATAATTCAATTAAAGCCCACACACACAACCTCACACAGGGAAATTAATCCGAACCCCACCGTCAATCTACCTTTACACTAAATTACAATAGTATTCTGAAAATTATTATATTTCCGTGACAAAAGTGGTGGTGAGCTGCCTTCTTGTGCAGTCCATGTGGTGTAGGTGCACCCACAATGCTGTTAGGAAGGGAGTACCAGAATTTTGACCCAGCGACAGTGCACTCCTTACTTAAGGAGGGACATACTTGCATTGGAAGCAATTCAGAGAAGGTTTACTCAGCTGATTCCTGGGATGAAGGGGGTTTGTCTTATGAGGAAAGGTTGAGCAGGTTGGGCCGGTACCCATTGGTGTTTAGAAGAACGAGAGGTGATCTTATTGAAACATATAAGATCCTGAGGAGGTTGACAGGGTGGATGCTGAGAGGATGTTTCCCCCTCGTGTGGGGGTGGGGGATCTAGAACGAGGGGGCGGGGGGGGGTGCACAGTTTAAAAATAATGGGGGTCTCCCATTGAAGAGGGAGACGAGGAGGAATTTCTTCTCTCAGTGGGTGGTCAGTCTGTGGGATTCTCTCCTCCCCAGAGAGCGGCGGAGGACGGGTCACTGAATATATCCGAGGCCGAGTTAGACAGAATTTTGATCGACGAGCGGAGTGGAGGGTTATAGGGGAGGGAGGGACAGGCAGGAAAGTGGAGTCGAGGCCGCAATTAGATCAGCCACGATCTTATCGAATGGGGGTTGGGGTGGGGGGGGGTGTGTGGAGTAGGCTCGAGGGGCCGAATGGCCTACACCCACTCCTAATTCTTGTGTTCTTGTGTTACGGAGTACGGCATGCGTGGAGGAGGGATTCCTCTGGAGTTCCCAGCCCAGCAACCCTCCCTCCGGCCAGGTCGGATGACCCCGCTGCCCGTCTCTCCCCGCCCCCACAAACCCCACCCCTTCCCTCAACTCTCTCTCTCCTGCCACCCATGGGATCTCGCACAGCTGCCACGTGGGGCCCGGGCATGGTTGAGGTCGGTTGGCGGGCCAGACGGCGATGTGGGTGAGTGACGGTGATGGGGTGGCGGTGGTGGGGGGACTTGGAGGGGGAGGAGGACCCCCCTCGACCAAATAAAAACTGCCAATCCCTCCCCTCCAACAGCCCTGGTTGGGCCGCCAAAAAAAATCCCCGCCCCCCAACACCACCCCCCCTTTTGACGTCACAAGGGGCGGGGGCGTGTCCTCGAAGGCTGGCCCGCCCCCCAACACACACCGCTCACTAGCCGACGGGTCCCACCCTCAACCCCTTGAACCAATCATCACACAAGTCCACCCCCCATCCCTCCCCTGATTGGCTTGTGACTTAACAATGGGGAGGGCGGGGCGAGGCGCCGCTAGCCTATAAAGGGCGGGGCGGGGAGGAGCTGGCCTGGTCCTGCCGTTGCGCAGTCAGTGGTGGGTTGGTGCTGGTTTGTGGTGAAGGGAGAGGGAAGAAGAGGCGAGGGAAGAGGAGGCGAGGGGAGAGGGAAGAGGAGGCGAGGGAAGAGGGGGCGATCGGAGAGGGAAGAGGAGGAGAGGGAAGAGAGAAGAAGAGGCGAGGGAAGAGAAGAAGAGGCGAGGGAAGAGGAGGTGAGGGGAGAGGAGGCGATCGGAGAGGGAAGAGGAGGCGAGGGGAGAGGGAAGAGGAGGTGAGGGGAGAGGAGGCGATCGGAGAGGGAAGAGGAGGCGAGGGGAGAGGGAAGAGGAGGCGAGGGAAGAGGGAAGAGGAGGCGGGTGGGCGGAGCGTCGCTGGTCAGTCATGGTCGCCCTCGTTGTGGTCGGAGGAGTCCAGAGGGAGAGGCGGGGCGGAGAGAGAGAGAGAGAAAAGATGCGCAAAGTCCGCCCGCTCGCGGTCAGTCAGCGGAACGTCCGCCGCGAACCCCAGGAGCCGCCGCCCGGGGACCGGAGGGGATCGAGCTCCAGCAGCGAGCAGTCGGCGCCCGGACCCGAGTACGAGGTAAACCCGGAGGCCGCTGCCTTCCAACCCCCAGCACCCCTCACACACCCCACCTTCCAAACTGTCCCCATAACTAGCTAAACTAGCACTCCACTAATCCTGACTCCCACTAACCCACCCCTCACACCTTCCAAACTGTCCCCATAACTAGCTAAACTAGCACTCCACTAATCCTGACTCCCACTAACCCACCCCTCTCTCACACCACACCTTCCAAACTCCCCATAACTAGCTAAACTAGCACTCCACTAATCCTGACTCCCACTAACCCACCCCTCACACCCCCCACCTTCCAAACTGTCCCCATAACTAGCTAAACTAGTACTCCACTAATCCTGACTCCCACTAACCCACCCCTCACACACACACCACACCTTCCAAACTGTTCCCATAACTAGCTAAACTAGCACTCCACTTATCCTGACTCCCACTAACCCACTCCTCACACACACGCGCACACACACACACACACCACACCTTCCAAACTGTCCCCATAACTAGCTAAACTAGCACTCCACTAAAACAAAAACAGAATTACCTGGAAAAACTCAGCAGGTCTGGCAGCATCGGTGGAGAAGAAATCAGTTAACGTTTCGAGTCTTCACGCCCCTTCGGCAGAACTGAAGCATAGTTAGGAGAAAGGTGAAATATAAGGTGGTTTAAGGTGTGGGGGGTGAGAGAAGTTGAGGGTGTGGTGATTGTGGAGATAAGCAAGCAGTGATAGGAGCAGATAATCAAAAGACGTCACAGACAAAAGGATCAAAGAGGTGTTGAAGGTGGTGATATTGTCTAAGAAAAGTGCTAATTAAGAATGGAAGACAGGATACTCAAGGTACAGCTCTAGTGGGGGTGGGGTGGAAAGACTAACAAAGTTTTAGTTTTAGATTTAAAAATAATGGAAATAGGTGGGAAAAGAAGAATCTATATAAATTATTGAAAAAAAAAGGGAGTGGGGAGAAACGGAGTGGGGATGGGGGGGAGGGGGAATTTAAGATCTAAAGTTGTTGAATTCAGTATCCAGCCCGGAAGGCTGTAAAGTGTCTAGTCGGAAGATGAGGTGCTGTTCCTCCAGTTTGCGTTGGGCTTCACTGGAACAATGCAGCAAGCCAAGGACAGACGTGTGGGCAAGAGAACAGGGTGGAGTGTTAAAATGGCAAGCGACAGGGAGTTTGGGTCTTTCTTGCGGACAGACCGCAGGTGTTCTGCAAAGCGGTCGCCCAGTTTGCGTTTGGTCTCTCCAATGTAGAGGAGACCGCATTGGGAGCAACGAATGTAGTAGACTAAGTTAGGGGAAATGCAAGTGAAATGCTGCTTCACTTGAAAGGAGTGTTTGGGCCCTTGGACGGTGAGGAGAGAGGAAGTGAAGGGGCAGGTGTTGCATCTTCTGCGTGGGCATGGGGAGGTGCCATAGGTGGGGGTTGAGGAGTAGGGGGTGATGGAGGAGTGGACCAGGGTGTCCCGGAGGGAACGATCCCTACTGAATGCCGTCAGGGGGGGTGAAGGGAAGATGTGTTTGGTGGTGGCATCATGCTGGACTTGGCGGAAATGGCGGAGGATGATCCTTTGAATGCGGAGGATGGTGGGGTGATAAGTGAGGACAAGGGGGACCCTATCATCCTTCTGGGAAGGAGGAGAAGGCGTGAGGGAGGATGCGCGGGATATGGGCCGGACATAGTTGAGGGCCCTGTTAACGACCGTGGGTGGAAAACCTCTGTCGTTGACAGGGCCCTCAACCGTGTCCGGCCCATATCCCGCGCATCCTCCCTCACGCCTTCTCCTCCATCCCAGAAACATGATAGGGTCCCCCTTGTCCTCACTTATCACCCCACCAGCCTCCGCATTCAAAGGATCATCCTCCGCCATTTCCGCCAAGTCCAGCATGATGCCACCACCAAACACATCTTCCCTTCACCCCCCCTGACGGCATTCAGTAGGGATCGTTCCCTCCGGGACACCCTGGTCCACTCCTCCATCACCCCCTACTCCTCAACCCCCACCTATGGCACCTCCCCATGCCCACGCAGAAGATGCAACACCTGCCCCTTCACTTCCTCTCTCCTCACCGTCCAAGGGCCCAAACACTCCTTTCAAGTGAAGCAGCATTTCACTTGCATTTCCCCTAGCTTAGTCTGCTACATTCGTTGCTCCCAATGCGGTCTCCTCTACATTGGAGAGACCAAACGCAAACTGGGCGACCGCTTTGCAGAACACCTGCGGTCTGTCCGCAAGAAAGACCCAAACCTCCCTGTCGCTTGCCATTTTAACACTCCACCCTGTTCTCTTGACCCCACGTCTGTCCTTGGCTTGCTGCATTGTTCCAGTGAAGCCCAACGCAAACTGGAGGAACAGCACCTCATCTTCCGACTAGGCGCTTTACAGCCTTCCGGGCTGAATATTGAATTCAACTTTAGATCTTAAACTCCCCCCCCCCCCCCCCCCCCCATCCCCACTCCGTTTCTCCCCCCTCCCTTTTTTTTCAATAATTTATATAGATTCTTCTTTTCCCACCTATTTCCATTATTTTTAAATCTAAAACTAAAACTTTGTTAGTCTTTCCACCCCACCCCCACTAGAGCTATACCTTGAGTGTCCTGTCTTCCATTCTTAATTAGCACTTTTCTTAGACAAATATCACCACCTTCAACACCTCTTTGATCCTTTTGTCTGTGACGTCTTTTGATTATCTGCTGCTATCACTGCTTGCTTATCTCCACAATCACCACACCCTCAACTTCTCTCTCCCCCCCGCCCCCCACACCTTAAACCAGCTTATATTTCACCTTTCTCCTAACTATGCTTCAGTTCTGCCGAAGGGTCGTGAGGACTCGAAACGTCAACTGATTTCTTCTCCACCGATGCTGCCAGACCTGAGTTTTTCCCGGTAATTCTGTTTTTGTTTTGGATTTTCAGCATCTGCAGTAGCTTTTAGCTTTTTGTTTTAATCACTTCACTAATCCTGACTCCCACTACCCCACCCCTCACTCACACACCACACCTTCCAAACTGACCCCATAACTAGCTAAACTGGCACTCCACTAATCCTAGCTCTCGGCCCCGCAGCTCTCGGCCCCGCAGCTCTCGGCCCCGCAGCTCTCGGCCCCGCAGCTCTCGGCCCCGCAGCTCTCGGCCCCGCAGCTCTCGGCCCCGCAGCTCTCGGCCCCGCAGCTCTCGGCCCCGCAGCTCTCGGCCCCGCAGCTCTCGGCCCCGCAGCTCTCGGCCCCGCAGCTCTCGGCCCCGCAGCTCTCGGCCCCGCAGCTCTCGGCCCCGCAGCTCTCGGCCCCGCAGCTCTCGGCCCCGCAGCTCTCGGCCCCGCAGCTCTCGGCCCCGCAGCTCTCGGCCCCGCAGCTCTCGGCCCCGCAGCTCTCGGCCCCGCAGCTCTCGGCCCCGCAGCTCTCGGCCCCGCAGCTCTCGGCCCCGCAGCTCTCGGCCCCGCAGCTCTCGGCCCCGCAGCTCTCGGCCCCGCAGCTCTCGGCCCCGCAGCTCTCGGCCCCGCAGCTCTCGGCCCCGCAGCTCTCGGCCCCGCAGCTCTCGGCCCCGCAGCTCTCGGCCCCGCAGCTCTCGGCCCCGCAGCTCTCGGCCCCGCAGCTCTCGGCCCCGCAGCTCTCGGCCCCGCAGCTCTCGGCCCCGCAGCTCTCGGCCCCGCAGCTCTCGGCCCCGCAGCTCTCGGCCCCGCAGCTCTCGGCCCCGCAGCTCTCGGCCCCGCAGCTCTCGGCCCCGCAGCTCTCGGCCCCGCAGCTCTCGGCCCCGCAGCTCTCGGCCCCGCAGCTCTCGGCCCCGCAGCTCTCGGCCCCGCAGCTCTCGGCCCCGCAGCTCTCGGCCCCGCAGCTCTCGGCCCCGCAGCTCTCGGCCCCGCAGCTCTCGGCCCCGCAGCTCTCGGCCCCGCAGCTCTCGGCCCCGCAGCTCTCGGCCCCGCAGCTCTCGGCCCCGCAGCTCTCGGCCCCGCAGCTCTCGGCCCCGCAGCTCTCGGCCCCGCAGCTCTCGGCCCCGCAGCTCTCGGCCCCGCAGCTCTCGGCCCCGCAGCTCTCGGCCCCGCAGCTCTCGGCCCCGCAGCTCTCGGCCCCGCAGCTCTCGGCCCCGCAGCTCTCGGCCCCGCAGCTCTCGGCCCCGCAGCTCTCGGCCCCGCAGCTCTCGGCCCCGCAGCTCTCGGCCCCGCAGCTCTCGGCCCCGCAGCTCTCGGCCCCGCAGCTCTCGGCCCCGCAGCTCTCGGCCCCGCAGCTCTCGGCCCCGCAGCTCTCGGCCCCGCAGCTCTCGGCCCCGCAGCTCTCGGCCCCGCAGCTCTCGGCCCCGCAGCTCTCGGCCCCGCAGCTCTCGGCCCCGCAGCTCTCGGCCCCGCAGCTCTCGGCCCCGCAGCTCTCGGCCCCGCAGCTCTCGGCCCCGCAGCTCTCGGCCCCGCAGCTCTCGGCCCCGCAGCTCTCGGCCCCGCAGCTCTCGGCCCCGCAGCTCTCGGCCCCGCAGCTCTCGGCCCCGCAGCTCTCGGCCCCGCAGCTCTCGGCCCCGCAGCTCTCGGCCCCGCAGCTCTCGGCCCCGCAGCTCTCGGCCCCGCAGCTCTCGGCCCCGCAGCTCTCGGCCCCGCAGCTCTCGGCCCCGCAGCTCTCGGCCCCGCAGCTCTCGGCCCCGCAGCTCTCGGCCCCGCAGCTCTCGGCCCCGCAGCTCTCGGCCCCGCAGCTCTCGGCCCCGCAGCTCTCGGCCCCGCAGCTCTCGGCCCCGCAGCTCTCGGCCCCGCAGCTCTCGGCCCCGCAGCTCTCGGCCCCGCAGCTCTCGGCCCCGCAGCTCTCGGCCCCGCAGCTCTCGGCCCCGCAGCTCTCGGCCCCGCAGCTCTCGGCCCCGCAGCTCTCGGCCCCGCAGCTCTCGGCCCCGCAGCTCTCGGCCCCGCAGCTCTCGGCCCCGCAGCTCTCGGCCCCGCAGCTCTCGGCCCCGCAGCTCTCGGCCCCGCAGCTCTCGGCCCCGCAGCTCTCGGCCCCGCAGCTCTCGGCCCCGCAGCTCTCGGCCCCGCAGCTCTCGGCCCCGCAGCTCTCGGCCCCGCAGCTCTCGGCCCCGCAGCTCTCGGCCCCGCAGCTCTCGGCCCCGCAGCTCTCGGCCCCGCAGCTCTCGGCCCCGCAGCTCTCGGCCCCGCAGCTCTCGGCCCCGCAGCTCTCGGCCCCGCAGCTCTCGGCCCCGCAGCTCTCGGCCCCGCAGCTCTCGGCCCCGCAGCTCTCGGCCCCGCAGCTCTCGGCCCCGCAGCTCTCGGCCCCGCAGCTCTCGGCCCCGCAGCTCTCGGCCCCGCAGCTCTCGGCCCCGCAGCTCTCGGCCCCGCAGCTCTCGGCCCCGCAGCTCTCGGCCCCGCAGCTCTCGGCCCCGCAGCTCTCGGCCCCGCAGCTCTCGGCCCCGCAGCTCTCGGCCCCGCAGCTCTCGGCCCCGCAGCTCTCGGCCCCGCAGCTCTCGGCCCCGCAGCTCTCGGCCCCGCAGCTCTCGGCCCCGATTTAGTCGTGCTGTCGAGACACCGATCTTCGCGCCCCACCCTTCCTCCCCATGCCCCCTTTAATAAATTGGTTAAACATGATTTCTCTTTCACAAAGCCATGAGGACTCTGCCTGATTGCCTTGAATTTTTCCACGTGCCCTGCTATAACGTTCTCAATAAAGCTTCTAACCATGACAAATGTTATGCTAACTGGCCTGTTTCTTGCTTTCTGTCTCCATTCCTTTGAATAAGGGAGTTACATTGACCGTTTTCCAATCCCATGGAGGGAGGTTGAGACACTGGGATTGCGGGGAGGGGAGATGGTGATGGGAGGGAGAGGGGGGAGAGGTAGAGACACTGGGATTGCGGTGAGGGGGAGTGATGGGAGGGAGATGGGGAGAGGTAGAGACACGGGGATTGTGGGAGGGGGAGTGGTGGAGAGAGTTGAGTTGGGCAGGTCTCTGGGGCGGTGTGGCTCAGCGTACAGGGCGAGGTGACGCCTCTCTGGTCAAACGGCAGGGTTGCATCGCACCCACGCCCCTGTACGCATGAGATGAAGCGGAAAGGTGCGAGTTGGGCAGTGCCGGCCGGGAGCTAATGGGGTATGGAGATGGGGAGGGGGAGTGATGGAGGGGAGGGAGGTGTGTTGAAATAGAGACACTGGGATTGCGTGTACAGGAGCCGCCCAACGATGAATTTATCGGGGGGTCGGAGCTCGGGAATAAGGAATCTGGCTGAGGTTGTTACAGGGTTTTGGTGAGACCGTGTCCCGAGCGTACACTGTGCCCTTTGGTCTCCGCGTTTGAAGGAAGGACAGATTCACCTCGGAGGCGAAGCGGGAAAGGTTCACTCAATGGGTCCCCGGGGGGAGTGGAGGGGGTGGGGGTTGTCCTGCGACGAGAGGCTGAGCTAAACCGGGCTCGGATTCTCCGAGTGACCGGGTCCGGACCTATGCGGTTCTGAATGGGGGTTTCGACAGGGCGGATGCCCAGAGATCATTCCCCGGCTGGTCCTAGGGAATCTAAAACACCCGGGATGGGGGGAGGGAGGTGAGGGGCAAAGTCTCGGGATGAGGGGGCCGGACCTTTTGGGGACTGAGGCGAGGAGGAATTTCTTCACTCAGAGGGGTTTGTGAATCTTTGGGATTCTCCACCCCAGGGCGGTTGCTGACGCTCCATCGTCGAGGACATTTGAGGCTGGGACGGACAGATTTCCAGACTCTCTCAGTGAGGGGGGGGGGGGGGGGGGTTGAGGGATACGGGGAGCGGGTGGGAACATGGAGTCGAAGCTCACCCTCCCCAAGAATGGCCACGATCGTATTGAATGGCGGAGCAGGCTCGATGGGCCGAATGGCCTGGTGTTCTTGTGTCTCTCACACACACACACACACACAGGCCAGACCGTACCAGGTGCGAGGGACTTATTCCCTTTTAGCCGCTGACCCCGAGATGGACAGTATCCATACGCCTCCCTTTTACTTAGCAGGTTTGGTGTTCCGTGCAATGTGGGTCACATTAGGCACCATGTACCCTCCAATTTGCCAGCCAAGCAGTAAGCACAGCATCCAGGATTTGAGCTGACAAGTGGCAAGTAACAGTCGCGCCACATAAGTGTCAGGCAATGACCATCTCCAACAAGAGAGAATCTAACCATTGCCCCTTGACAATCAATGGCATTACCATCACTGAATCCCCCACTATCAACATCCTGGGGGGTTACCATTGACCAGAAACTGAACTGGACTAGCCATATAAATCCTGTGGCTACAAGGGCAGGTCGGAGGTTGGTAATCCTGTGGCGAGTCACTCGCCACCTGACTCCCCAAAGCCTGTCCACCATCTACAAGGCACAAGTCAGTAGTGCGATGGGATACTCCCCACTTGCCTGGATGAGGGCAGCCAATTTACGCACAGAAGGATCCCACCGTTGGCGCTGAGGGAACGGCCAGGTCGTTCTGCCTTTCGCGGGGCTGGTCGAGGCATTAGACATGGGCCCTGGGGGAGCGGGAGTAGGCGGATAGGGTTGGGGTTTGGGGGGGCGTAGGCAGTGTGGGGGGAGGAGATCCTTCCCCAAAGGTCCTCTCCCAAAAGCGTCCATAAGGGCCGGCGGGGCCCCTGGGTTTAACGGCTCATCCGCTGGGGCGTCACGGCTGTGGGAGGTAGAGACACTGGGATTGCAGGGAGGGGAGAGGGAGGTGGGGAGGGGGAGTGATGGAGGGTGGGGAGGGGACAGGGGGAGGGAGAGACACTGGGATTATGGGGAGGGGAGAGAGGGGTAGGGAGGTCTCAGTGGGTGAGGCATGGCTCAGCGCACAGGGCGAGGTGACACCTCCCTGGCCGAACAGCAGGGTTCCATCGTGCCCGTGCTCCTGTGGAAATGTGCGAGCTGGGTAGCAGCCGCCCAACGCCGAGTGGAGGGTGTGCACCACTGGAGCATATTTGAAGGCAGGGGATGCTACTACAATATTTTTAAATTCATTCATTGAATGTGGGCTGCACTGGTTGGGCTGGCATTTATTGCCCCCTTGAAAAGGTGGTGGGCGGGGTGGGGAAGAAATGTCCAGCCCTATGCGTGTGAGAGAGGCAGAGAAAAGCAGAGAGAGATAATGAAATAGGGAGAATAGGGATGGGAGCAATGGTGGCTGTGCTATCCCAGAATTCACTGCAGTACAGAAAGCCCTCTATTAAACCTGCCCTTGCCAGCCATCAGCAGCCTGTCCCATTGACACTCCAGCATAAGGCACTGGGAATCGTGCCAGATTCAAACAGGTTAACTTATACGATATATCCCTCCACACTGTCCCCATCAAACACTCCCAGGACTGGAACAGCACGGGGTTAGATACAGAGTAAAGCTCCCTCTACACTGTCCCCATCAAACACTCCCAGGACAGGTACAGCACGGGGTTAGATACAGGCCAAAGCTCCCTCTACACCGTCCCCATTACACACTCCCAGGACAGGTACAGCACGGGGTTAGATACAGAGTAAAGCTCCCTCTACACCGTCCCCATTAAACACTCCCAGGGCAGGTACAGCACGGGGTTAGATACAGAGTAAAGCTCCCTCTACACGTGGTCACTCAGTGGACTAACCGGTGCTGCAATGGGCGACGTCGCTGATGTATCGGGCTGCGCTCTCCACTGGAATGACATCGGCCCTCTTCCCCCCCCCCCCACCACACCTGCGTGTCCCCTGCTGACATCCCGAACATGTCCGAGGCCCACGGGCTACGAAGCGCCGTCGGGAGGCAGCGCACGGCTTGCGTACAGCAAGATCCCGCAAGCAGCGCTGAGGTGAACGACCTAGCTAATTGCTCGGCGTGGCGTTGGTTGGCCGCAATAAGCACAAGACGCGGGGTGGGTGGGTGGGGGGGGGGCTTGGTGGAGAGTAGACCCTCCAATAGTGCAGTGTCTCCCTCTGTCTCTCGCTCTCTTTCACTCTGCCTCAATCCCGCCCTCTCTCTCTTTCTATCTATCTCTCTGTCTCTCCCTCTGTCTTTCTCAATATTGCTGCACTATTGGAGTGTCAGTAATTGAGGGTGTGCTGCACTATTGGAGTGTCAGTAATTGAGGGTGTGCTGCACTATTGGAGGGTCAGTAATTGAGGGTGTGCTGCACTACTGGAGTGTCAGTAATTGAGGGTGTGCACTATTGGAGTGTCAGTAATTGAGGGCGTGCAGGACTGCAGAGCTTAGATTTGATCAGTTGGTTGTGGGATTGCCCAGCTCTACCTATTGCATGCTGTTTTCACTGTTTGGCATGCAAGCAGTCCTGTTTTGTAGCTTCACAAGGTTGACACCTCATTTTTAGGTGTGCTGCTTCTGGCATGTCCTCCTGCACTCATCATTAAACCAGGATTGATCCCCCAGCTTGATGGTAATGGTAGGGTCGGGGATATGCTGGGTCATGAGGTTACAGGTTGTGGTTGTTCTGCTGCTGCTGATGGCCCACAATGCCTCATGGATTGTGTTGCTCAATCTGTTCGAAATCTACCCCATTTAGCATGGTGATAGTGCCATGCAACACAATGGAGGGTGTCCTTAATGTGAAGATGGGACTTCATCTCCACAGGGACTATACAGCGATCACTGCTGCCAATACTGTCATGGACAGATGCATCTGTGACAGGTAGATTGGTAAGGTCAAGCATGTTTTTACCTCTTGTTGGTTTCCTCACCACCTGCCGCAGACCCAGTCAAGTAACTATGTCCTTTAGGACTCAGTCAGCTTGGTCAGTAGTGGTGCTACCGAGCTACTCTTGGTAATGGACATTGAAGTACCCCACCCAGAGTACATTCTATGCCCTTGCCATCCTCAGTGTTTCCTCCAAGTGAAGTCGTGATTCATCAGCTGAGGAGGCGGGCGCGGGGGGCTTGTGGTTGGTGGTAACCAGCAGGTGGTTTCCTTGCCCATGTTTGACCTGATACCATGAGATTTTATGGAGCCCAGAGTGGATGTTGAGAGCTCCCAGGGGAACTCCCCCTTCGAACGTGTACCACTGTGCCGCCACTCTGGTGGGTCAGTCCATGGTGATGGTGGTGTCTGGGACATTATCTGTAATGTTTCTGTGAGCATGATTATGTCAGGCTGTTGCTTGGCTAGTCTGTGAGACAGCTCTCCCAATTTTAGTACTCGCCCTCAACTAGGAGGACCTACCCCTCCAGTAAGTAAGACTTTGCAGGGTCGACAGGGCTGAATTTGCATTCTCATTTCTGGTTAGGTTAGTGCTGGTGATCTGTATGGTTCCATTCCTTTTTGTAGGCTTTGTTGTAGATTTTTATATAACTGAGTGGCTTGCTAGGCCATTTCAGAGGGCATTTAAGAGTCAACCAAATTGCTGAGTCTGGAGCCACATGTAGGCCAGAACAGGTAAGGACAGTACATTTCCTTCCCAAAAGGCCACCTCTGAACCAGATGGGTTTTTCATGGTCACTATTACCAAAACCAGCTTTTTAATTCCACCAGCTGCCACAAAAAACACAGCAAGTTAACCTAGTACCCACTTGACAGCAGAGTTTCAAATGGCTTTTCTCCAACTTCAGTTACTTTACGTAGCAGGCTTATGCACAAATGGCTGGAGGCTTCTTGAAGGCTGTTTCGCACACTTTCTATCACTTTGCTGATGATCGAGAGCAGACTGATGGGGCAGTAATTGGCTCAGTAGCATTTGTCCATTTTTGTGGACAGGGCATAATCGAATCGAATTGGCTGAAGACTGGCATCTGTGATACTGGGGTCCTCAGGAGGAGGCTGAGGTGGATCATCCACTCGGCACTTCTGGTAGAAGATTATTCAGCCTTGACTTCTTGCACTGATGTGCTGGGCTCCCCCATCATTGCAGATGGGCAAATTTGTGGAGCCTCCTCAACTGGTTAGTTGTTTAATTGTCCACCACCATTAATGACTTGATCTTACATGGCCTTCCCTATATAGCCTTTCATTCTCCTTTATATATGTTTCTCCCTCTTTAATATGTGAATTCTATTGTTCCAAGTGTCTTTGAAACTGTATCTTCCTCCTAATGTAAAAACTTTCATGTTGCCAATATTGTCAGTAACCTTTGGAAAAATAAACGCACTTCTTAGCCTTGCTTATCTGGCTAGTTGTAAACAGACTAAGATCCCTTTGAAATCCAAACAATCCCTTCATTTATCTAAAAATGCAAATTCGCTTCACACTTTACATGCTAAGCCAGCATCCATGCTTACTCATTAGCATGTCAAGCACATTTCTACACCTAGCTTCTTATGATGATTTCAAGCTTGCAGTCTACTTGACTCTAAATGTAATTAAATCACACAGACAGACCCAACTATAATCACACCCATAAAGCTACTTCACAATAAACCAGAAAAATATTATGAAAATTATTATACTTTCATCACATCATGGAGTAAACTTCTAGATAATTGATTTGACAGGTGGTTTCCTAGTCGTATATTGGAATGCTAGGCAGAGTGGTGTCACCTCACATTGTTGGTTCCCAGTCTCAGAAACAGACAACAAATAAAACTAGGTGATTTCCTGGAGGGAGGGGGGAAAGATTAAGGGGAGAAACTACTGTGGGTTATTCTCAAACATCTCATAGCAGCAAACTAGAGAGGACTGGCAGAGTTTCTGCCCTACTCTCTCTCCTAGGAATAAGGTATGCATTTTAGATCCAGGTCCCATTCTAGAACTTGAGCAGACAAACTACACTATAGTAAGATGAAAGCAAAATACCACGGATGCTGGAAATCTGAAACAAAAACAGAAAATGCTGGAAAAACCCAGCAGGTCTGGCAGCATCTGTGGAGAGAGAAACAAAGTTAACGCTTTGAGTCCATATGACTCTTCTTCAGTGTCTGACTGTTGCATTGTCAGGCTGTTAGCTTTCAATCAGTTGCTAAAACAGAACCCTATCTGGCTGTCCCTGAGGTCCTGATGTTAGATTCCATGGCATTATTTAAAGAGCAAGGAGTCCAATGTTCTTGGCCAACATTCCTCCCTCAACCAACATCATAATGTACAGATATAAACAGAGTTAATGTTTTGAGTCTGTACGAAGCTTCGGTCATTTGGACTCGAAATGTTAATTCTGTTTCTCGCTATCCACAGATGCTGCCAGACCTGCTGGGTTTTTCCAGCATTTTCTGTTTTTATTTCAGATTTCCAGCATCCACAGTATTTTGCTTTTATCATCATGTGCAGGCTAGCTGGTCATTCATCCAGCTGCTGGTTGTTTCTGTTGTATTGTCCCTCACATTTATGTACATGAAGTCAATAATTGTATCTGCACCATTTAGGATATCATTTCAGCACCAAAAAAATCAAGTCTTTTCAATTTCTTTTAAAAAGGGACATTACTTTTATAATAAATCAATTACAATTTAAAATATCTTGTGTTTAATTCATAACTTATAACAGAATAAAACTTATTTATATTGAACAATTGTACAACATGTCCTTAAAATAATGAAATGTAAAAAATAACTTGGGACACTTCTGCAATCCAATTAGAGCAATGTTGGCAGCATTATTTCAAATGGTGAAATTTATATGCTAGGTTATCGTAAACCTTTGTGTCTATAATTGCTTTGTATACTAATGTACCAGAGCAAATGTAAACACAGGATATAATCATTGCTCGATGAATGGAATTTACCCTAGCTATAATATTTGAAGATCAAGTAACATGCTTCCTCGACAATAGTTGGTGCGGTTGCCTCAGTCACACCCAGAAACCAAGTCTTAAGTTTTACAAAATGACCTTAACTATGAAGGATCACCTTGTAGCACTTGAAAAGCAAGAGAATAATGTCTAACATTTACATTGATGGATGTAGTAAGTTGATCAGAGATCTTTGTTTTGGCTAGAACCTTCCTTGTATAATTAGTTTCTCTCTTGCTGCCCGGATAATTTAGGTCGAACCATGAAATTTTTCAAGCACAGGAAGAGGCCGTTTGTCTCTTATTTGTGCTGGCTCTTTGCTAGCACATTCAGAAGTCATCCTGATAGACCTGTTGCTTCCTCTGCTCACCATATTTACCCACTTTCCCCTTAAAAGAAAAATAAAACCCCTAAATAATTTAAAAGCAATTTACCTATAACCTACAGATCGCCATTTCCTCTGAATGCTAAATGTTGAAAAGGGGTTGTTTTCACATTGATAGCTTGCCAAGTGAAATAGTTGGCCCACCCACACCCTGAGACCCAGAAATTTGTCTTCAAATTGATTTTTCAGATTGTCTTTCTCCTGCTCCTGAAGAAGTGTTTATGGTACAGATTCAGGGCGGAATCATCCCAAATTTGCACTAAGTGTGGTAGCGGATGTGAAAAAAGTTGTTTTACCTGACGGCTGCAATGGTGTGTTTTCGCTCCACATTGCTGCATTCCCAGCATGTTCACGGGCAACACTCTGGATCGCTGGCATACGAGCTCATGTTTGTCTGCCATGCCGTGACCTCAGCGCTTCCTCACTCCGGGTATCATATTTAATGTACACCAGAGCGCAGCCTACTTCATGCCCACAGACCAGAATTGCTCCAGGTGACAGATGGCCCCAAAAGCAAAGAAGGCGGCAGCCCCCAAATTTAGTGATGCCTCTCTGGGGCGCCTGCTGGATGCAGTGGAAGGCCGCCGCAATGTCCTCTAGCCCCGCTCAGGCTGCAGGAGGTCCACCAGAGTCACCGATCCAGCCTGAGAGGCGGTGGCAGCTGCGGTCAGCACCACCAGAGCACAGAGGAGGTCATCATCCAGTGCAGGAAGAGGATCAATGTTCTCATCCATTCCACCAGGGTAATTCAACCACCTCATCACTCTCAACTCACACACTCCCAAGCCTATCACACATCCACAGGGATCTCACACATCAAAGAACAACAGCACTAACTCTCTCACACTCTCACAGCTCCATCAGGCTCATATCCTCTCGAGCTCACAGACACATCCCGCCCATGGCTCCACTCACCACGCAAACATTCCACGCAGTGCCATGCATCTTGTTCACATTCTCTCCGTCTATTTTCATGCAGGACAAGTAGGCTAACAACAGCAGGCAAAGGTCCCAGACCGGGGGTGGGGTGGCCGACATTAGGCACCCCCCCCAACTCACTTTGAGGAGTGTGTCATCGAACTGACTGGTGAGGACGTGGACCCTGCCTGTGGTGATGGTGAGGTCAGTGGCGAATACCCACATCAGGATCCTACACCACATCATCCCTCTCGCAAAGCAACTGTGAGTGCTCTCTCTCCTGCTTTTGACTCTGCTGCATGCACCAATTATCTCTACTTTGGTTCACAGGGAGCTGTGCCTAGCAACCGACTCCCTCAGCCAGCCAGTCCCTCAGCTCCATCCAGGTCCTCACCTCCAGTCAAGAGGACACCTCCTCTAGTGAAGAGCTGGATATAAGCAGCCTGGAAGACCCATCACAGCGTTTACCCACACGCTCCACCAGCACAGAGACACACACCTTGGTGGGACCTAGATCTAGAGCAGGCTCGGGTTCATAATCTGGTGGTCACCGCACGGGCATGTGTCTGCAGCAGGAGGAGGCAGGTTCAGCCGAGCTCCCCGGCACTTGGAGGACTGCTGGGGAAGAGGCATCTGTGAGGTCCGAGACAGATGATGAACACCTGGATTTGGCCTTCCAACTCATCATGCAGAGTCAGCAGAAGGTGGCGGAACATCACGTAGAGCTGTTGGAAACCCTCTAAACAGTGGCACACGAGTTGGAGGAGTGTGTCCAACTGCTCTCTGATGGTGCCCACATATGCGTTTATGGAGGTCTCCATGGAAAGGATGGCAGACACCATGGAGACCCTGGTCCAACAGAACGCGGAGATGCTCACAGACCTGCACTCCATCGCGATGTGGATGGAGTGCCATGGTTGAGTTCCTACAGTGGCAATGCGAGGGGAAGCGAGGCACCACGACATCCCTCCAGGTGCTCCTTCCCCTCAAGGAGTCAGGCCTTGGGCACCCGAAGGGAGGAGGAGCAGCAGCTGGACAACCATGGGTCATCCACTCAGAAATCTGAGAGGATGTCTGCTCCCCCTGAGTCCCTTTTGCCTGTGACTCCCTCAAACCCGTTTTCTGTCACCACAGAGGGAGCAGCTGGCCCACAGGAGGACAGGCAAAGCAAGCTGGGGCCCTAAAGGCCTCAGTTCTCCAGAGGATCCACGCTGAAGTCATCAGAGGCAACGGGGCCAACCATTGCACAGGCTGTCTCCACCCCTGCTGTGTATGTCAGGGCAGCACCTAGAAGAAGTGGGAGGCCTAGAGAAGTTAAGAAATTTTGATCACAGGTGGTTGCACGAGTGAACACATTTTGTCGCTTTTTAATTTGAAAATTTATTCCCTTTCACTGAATAACCTGTAATGTAGTCTTTCAGCTGCATTGATGGGCGTCGTGAGTCCTCCCCCTGCGTCCCTCACCCCCTAGCATTTCAACTCCACGCAGACGGACCACGAGTGATTCTGGAGGGAGAAGTGTGTGTGTGTGTGTGTGGCACGGCCTTTCAGGGACTCATGCAAGCACTCCGCATGCAGAGCCTTCATTCCTCACACTCATTTCACTGTCCCAGGCATTTTCAATGCTGCCTGCTGGGCTTCTCTTTCAGTTGTCCATCTGATCTGACCTGCATCTCTGCTCACCCACTGACTACACTCCCATTCAGCACCTGTGCCCGTCCAACAAGAGGCCCCACTCACTTTCAATTTCTGCGAAACCGCAGTTGTCAAGTTTGTCATCAGCTCCCTCATCCTTTCCCCTCCCCCAGTCACCCAAGCCCTTACTGTCGACCCCCCAGCATCACCTTCCACATCCCCACTGTCACCCACCAAGCCGAACCCTTGTTTTTCCGGGATGTCCAGGTGAACGTGCGTGTTCCTTACCTTCCTGAGAATCCCACCCCCATCCACATTGACATCCCTGGCTTCCTCCTTCCACCCCCAGGGTCCGTATCTGCCTCCGAGTCACCACCAACCACCCTCGCTGTCCCTTCTACTACAACCGACGCACCCTCACCCACCCACCCTACAGGCCCCCTCTGCCCCCTCTCATACTCACCATTCCCTCCTACCATGCTCACCCTCAGTTAGCTCCTCAGTAGGCAGCCATTTATTCCACAGACCCCCCCTCTTGCATGTTCACCTGGACATCCCCCCCCTTACTTACTCCTCCACCCCTACTCTCTCCTCTACCCTTACTCCCTCCTCCCCTGGACACTTTCCTCTCCCCAGACATCTCCCCCCTTCTGAACTTCATGCTAGGTCCAGACACCTTCCACCCTCCGAATTCCCTCCTCCTCTCAGATAGCTTCTCCCCACCGAAGTCCTTCCCCACTCCAAATTCCTTCCCCTCTGAACTCCTTCCCCTCTCTGAATTTCTCCCGCCCTCCGAACTTTCACCTTCCTCCCCACTTACACCTACCTCTCCACTTGCTGCATTCTCCCCTGTTACAGCCTCTGCCCCTGTACTCCCTACTCCATCCTCCCAACATCACCCCCCTGACACCTTCATCTCCCCCATTCCCAACTTCACCTCCCTCACACCTTCATACCCGTGCCCTCCCAACTTCACCCCCCCCCACCCCCCGCCCAGTTCACCTTCCTCTCCCAGTCCAAGCTTCCTCTCCCAACCAGTACCCCCTCCCCCACTGCCTGCCTGGTTATCCAGCAAGACAGCTAGACCTCCCTCTCACCCCTCTTCAGGAAGCCTTCCCTTAGCCTGGGAATGGGAGTTGTGCTCTCCACTGGAGGCACCTCCTCTGAGGCGGAAGGGAGAGCCAGAATGGGGAGGAGGCCAGGAGTCCACATTCAGCCTCCAGGGGAGCCACCTTTGGGAGGAGAGGTGCAGGCACAAGGGGCGCAGGGCCAATATGGGAAGTGCAAGGTGGAAGGGACCGCAGAAGACCCCAATATCCTGCCGCCAGGGTATACAGGTGGCGAAGCAGCTACCTCAATATGTCTAAGATCCAGTGCTGAAGGAGGCTCCGTCTCTCAAGGGAGACAGTCACTTCCATTGTTGGATGATAGGCCCTGAGATCTCCGCAAACTGTGTGGGTGGACACCCCATGCCAGTGGCTCTGAAGGACACAGCTGCCCTCAACTTCTATGCCTCCGGCTCTTTCCAGGGATCAGTGGGTAATCTCTGTGGAGTCTCCCAATCAGCTGTTCACACTTGCGTCAAGCAGGTTACAGACGCTTTGTTCAGACGTGCATTGACCTTCATCCATTACCGCTGGGTCGATACCAGCCAGACACAGTGAGCCAGAGGCTTCGCGGCCATTGCTGGCTTTCCCCGTATCCAGGATACTATAGAGTGTACACATGTGGCCATCAAGGCACCAGCAGGTGAGCCCGGTGCCTTCGTCAAACGAGGGGCACACTGCCCCACTGGCCTACCCTCCGGCCTGTTCTGCCCTGATGGCCTACCCTCTGGACTTGCGTCAGGCACATTGCCCCTCTGATGTGCTCTTTTCCCAGCCACTTTGAGCCGCCTTTCCAAGGCTGCCAGGCCTTCATTTAAACAGGCCGCTGGATCGCCATTGGACCCGGCGGTCTCAGCGCACCCACCGCTGCCCTCACACTCCCGCTATGCACAGGAGCCGTGAACTACGCTGGGTGGGCCCTAATTTACGCCGGCGTAAAATGGCGTTGCGGACCTGATCACAGGCGGCCATCGGGTCTGTGCCCGCCTGCGCCCACTCCCGCAGGGTCAGCCCGACATGGGGAAAATTCTCCCCATTGTTTCTGTTTGACACTGTATGTAGTTCAGTGTATGGAGTTGGACTTCAAACACTTTTAAACCAACCTGCAATTCTTTTAATGGTTTAGGCAAGTGGGCACTGCCATCAGCACTGTCTAAGCATTTTAAATGTAACTATTAGATGAGACCTTCTGTGCATTTGTTTAAGAATACAAATATGCATCTGGACTGCAGAACTTTGAGTTTTAGCCAGGCAAGGTAAATGGAGTATTGTGCTTGGCTGAAAACAAACCCTGCAGCTGCTACCTAAAACTAAAATACATTCTTAAATTTGTATGTCCAAACTTTGCACACTTGGAAACTAGTCACCAGAAGCCTTCCCTATACCTGTTGTGAAAAGGTATTTTTCTTAACATTTAGATAAAAGCTGAACAAGCTGAAATGTTATGGTATTTTCTTCTGCTATTATTTATTATGATAATAAATTACGATATCAGTGATCAATCCTGGAAGCCATGATTGGTATACATGATTACTTCTGATTTTGTGCTTTGTTTCTTGCAATATACAGAACCTAAAGCAACATGAAAAAGAGAAGCCAATGCCACAAATGTACAAATTGTGCTTTCCTGAAACTGTTCTGTGAAAACTTGAATATCCTCAAATAGAACAGTGCTGTGTCATTGAACTGACATTTAATGAAAAGGTCACAAGGGCTGAGCAACAAAAAAAACATTTGCATTTGTTTAGCATCATTAACATAGAAAAATACCACAAGGCGCCTTTGCAGAAGTGTAATCAGGGAAAAATGGACAACAAGCTAAAGAAGGAAATATTAGGAGGGCCAAAATGCTTGGTTAAAGAGGTATGTTTTAAGCATGGCCTTAAAGGAGGAGGTGGTCATGAGGAAATGGAGAGGTTTAGGGTGGGTATCCTGGAACATAGGCCTTAGACAGCTGAAGACATGACCACCAGTGATGTGGAAAAGGGAGTGGGGATCCACAGTGTGAATTGGAGAGTTAGAAGGCCGAAGAAAGTTACAGAGATAAGGAAAGGCATAGAGGGAATTTAATTTGAGGCATTGGGAAAAAGGGACCCAATGTAGGTTGGCAAACAAAGGGTTGATGGTTGAGCAGCACTTTGTGTGGGATAGGATACACACAGCGATGTTTTGCCTCATAAGATGCAGTGGTGCTTTTTCAAGAGTAATATTAATGGTAGGTAAATACACGAGAAGGAACAATTAAAAATGGGCTTAAAATCATTACTACAGTGTAGACTTATAAAAATAGCAGAAACCATAGAACTCAAATACAAAAGAGATGAGTAATTAATAAGCAAATGCTTTTGTTCAAAGAATGTCAAAGGTGTGACACAGATCCTAACTACTGAGTTCGGTGTTAATGACACACTATTGATTCAATAATAGCAGAACTATGTTTAATTTAGTGGAAACCTTTAAGAGACAGCCATTCAATCAGAGCTCCCCTGCAGCTAATTCCTTTCAGAGGTATAGAATTGAGGTTGCCTGTAGCAACACAAAGTTGTTGCTGTGACTCGAGATCCCATTTGCTGCAAGGAGAGCACTGCTTTTCTAATCATGGCGACTTAGTATTTGTTCAGCTGAAGATAACCAAAATGGCTCAGGTAAGCATTACTAGACCAGC
>NW_027597358.1:0-85136 GCF_964194155.1 Cetorhinus maximus
CGCCCGTTCCTGCTCCACACGGGGCTCCTCTCCTCCCCCTCTTCACCTCCCCCCATCACCCTATCCCTCTATTCCTCTCTCCCTCCTGTGTTTATCCAGCTTCCCCCCCCCCCCCCCCCCCCCCCCCCCCTCAATCCATCTCTGCGATTCACCTCGACCACTCCCCGTGGGAGCGAGTCCCACATTCTCCCCACTCCCCCCGTGGGAGCGAGTCCCACATTCTCCCCACTCCCCCCGTGGGAGCGAGTCCCACATTCTCCCCGTGGGAGTGAGTCCCACATTCTCCCCACTCCCCGTGGGAGTGAGTCCCACATTCTCCCCACTCCCCGCGGGAGCGAGTCCCACATTCTCCCCACTCCCCGTGGGAGTGAGTCCCACATTCTCCCCACTCCCCGTGGGAGTGAGTCCCACATTCTCCCCGCGGGAGCGAGTCCCACATTCTCCCCGCTCCCCCGTGGGAGCGAGTCCCACATTCTCCCCACTCCCTGTGGGAGCGAGTCCCACATTCTCCCCGCTCCCCGTGGGAGCGAGTCCCACATTCTCCCCACTCCCCGTGGGAGCGAGTCCCACATTCTCCCCACTCCCCGTGGGAGCGAGTCCCACATTCTCCCACTCCCCGTGGGAGCGAGTCCCACATTCTCCCCACTCCCCGCGGGAGCGAGTCCCACATTCTCCCCCACTCCCCCCGTGGGAGCGAGTCCCACATTCTCCCCACTCCCCGTGGGAGCGAGTCCCACATTCTCCCCGCTCCCCGTGGGAGCGAGTCCCACACTCTCCCCGCTCCCTGTGGGAGCGAGTCCCACATTCTCCCCACTCCCCGTGGGAGCGAGTCCCACATTCTCCCCACTCCCCGTGGGAGCGAGTCCCACATTCTCCCCACTCCCCGTGGGAGCGAGTCCCACATTCTCCCCACTCCCCGTGGGAGCGAGTCCCACATTCTCCCCGCTCCCCGTGGGAGCGAGTCCCACATTCTCCCCGCTCCCCGTGGGAGCGAGTCCCACACCGCTGAACTGGGGCTGATGGTGAGGCAAGTTTGCCAAACTCTCCACCCCCTGCGACTCAGCTCCCCTGATCTTCAATGTGGTCATTGTCGCACTTCTGCCTGTGGGATCTTGCTGTGCGCAAACCGGCTGTCGCCTGCCCTACTTTGCAACGGCGACTGCACTCCAACCGAGTGGCTCCACTGGCCGTGACGCGCTCCGGGGCGCCTAAGGGTGGGTGTCAGGTTGGGCGTGAGGGGGTGGTGGGGAGAGGTGGCTACAGAAATGTAGTTTCCCTCCATCTACCTCCAAACTCCGAGGGCCCAACGCTCGAGCCGTCAACACTCACCTGCTGGCCGAGGGGCGCCCGCCGCCTGTGCTCCCTCCGCGTCTCGCTCCTCCTGGGCATGGGAGCTCGGGGAGCCCGCCGGGAATGCCGAGTCGTTCCGGCGCGGCGGGGGCCCGCGCCCCGAGGGGATTCGGAACTTCGCCTCGACGGCGCCCTCTCCGTCGCCCTCCCCGGCGGGCGCTGGCCGACTCCTGGCGGGGGGGCCCGGGGCCGGGCGGTGCCCCTGCTGGTCCCGGGCTGCAGGCGCGGCAGTCGGCGATCGAAGGATGGCGCCGGGTTCGGGAGCCGCTGGCGCTGCCTCGGGCATCGGAGTTGGAAGGCCGGGGCTCCTGTCGGGAATTAAACCGCTGGCGTCCGAGGTGAAGGTGGAGACGTCGCCATTGACCTCCTCGGCAGTCTCGGCCTCGGGCACCGGCTCCCCTACTCCCACCCCGGCGCTCTGCACAAGCACGGAATCCTCCTTGTGGTCCTCGTACTCCGCATCCGTCGCAAAATAGTCAAAGGGGGCGTTGGTGTAGGAATCCTCCATTTCTGGACAGACATGAAACGAGAAACAAAAGGTGAGACTTGTTGGGTGTGGGGGTGCTCACCGAACAGATGCCCCTTGACCGAACGTTTCCCAAGCACCCCCAAAAGTCCTGACGAAGCTCAACCAATGAGAGGGAACGAGCGCCAAGAGAGCGGGAGTCACTGGCTGTGGAGGGGCGAAAAGATCACACCCTCCGGAGCTTTGACTGGCAGCCCAGGGACATTCCCGTCACTGGCTCTGGAAAACCCTGGGCTATGGCTGGAGGAGGAGGCCATTCAGCCCCCCTCCTCAAGCCTGTTACACAGGAACAGGAGGAGGCCATTCAGTCCCCTCCTCGAGCCTGTTACACAGGAACAGGAGGAGGCCATTCAGCCCCCCTCCTCAAGCCTGTTACACAGGAGGAGGCCATTCAGCCCCCTCCTCAAGCCTGTTACACAGGAACAGGAGGAGGCCATTCAGTCCCCTCCTCGAGCCTGTTACACAGGTAAAAGGAGGAGGCCATTCAGCCCCTCGCGAGCCTGTTACACAGGAACAGGAGGACGACATTCAGCCCCTCGTGAGCCTGTTACACAGGTAAAAGGAGGAGGCCATTCAGCCCCTCGTGAGTCTGTTACACATGAACAGGAGGATGACATTCAGCCCCTCGTGAGCCTGTTACACAGGTAAAAGGAGGAGGCCATTCAGTCCCCTCCTCGAGCCTGTTACACAGGAACAGGAGGAGGCCATTCAGTCCCCTCCTCGAGCCTGTTACACAGGTAAAAGGAGGAGGCCATTCAGCCCCTCGTGAGCCTGTTACACAGGAACTGGAGGAGGCCATTCAGCCCCTTTTCCGCCATTTAATCAGGCTGGTCTGTATCTAACTCCATAACTGTTAATCTCCTTACCCACAACAAAAACCTATCCACCTCAGCTTTGACATTTTCAATTACCACCCCCTCCCCGACATCTTTCTGAGAGAGAGAGAGCCAGATTTCAGCCCCCCTGTGTGTGAAGTGCTTCCTGACATCACCCTTGAACGGCCTGGCTCTCAGTTTAAGGTTCTGTGCCCCCTCCGCTTGTTCTGGACTCAACCCTATTGAACCCCTTTATCATTTTAAGGAGGTGGGTGAAATCGCCCCCTCAGCTGTCTAAACTCAAGGAGATGTGGTGGAAATGAACAGTTTGAGAGGTGATAAATGCAGAGGGACACAGCGAGGTTCGAGAATAAGAAGCAACAATGAAAATCACGGCATTTTTATGGAGTCTTGCCCATGACAACCCATGGCCATGCCAACCGTTGTCCATGTCAACCATTGCCCATGACAACCCATGGCCATGCCAACTAATGGCCATGTCAACTGTTGCCCATAACAACCCATGGCCATGCCAACTAATGGCCATGTCAACTGTTGCCCATGACAACCCATGGCCATGCCAACTAATGGCCATGTCAACCGTTGCCCATGACAACCCATGGCCATGTCAACCGTTGCCCAAGACAACCCATGGCCATGTCAACCGTTGCCCAAGACAACCCATGGCCATGTCAACCGTTGCCCATGACAACCCATGGCCATGTCAACCGTTGCCCATGACAACCCATGGCCATGTCAACCGTTGCCCATGACAACCCATGGCCATGTCAACCATTGCCCAAGACAACCCATGGCCATGTCAACCGTTGCCCATGACAACCCATGGCCATGTCAACCGTTGCCCATGACAACCCATGGCCATGTCAACCGTTGCCCATGACAACCCATGGCCATGCCAACCGTTGCCCATGACAACCCATGGCCATGTCAACCGTTGCCCATGACGACCCATGGCCATGTCAACCGTTGCCCATGACGACCCATGGCCATGTCAACCGTTGCCCATGACGACCCATGGCCATGTCAACCGTTGCCCATGACGACCCATGGCCATGTCAACCGTTGCCCATGACGACCCATGGCCATGTCAACCGTTGCCCATGACGACCCATGGCCATGTCAACCGTTGCCCATGACGACCCATGGCCATGTCAACCGTTGCCCATGACGACCCATGGCCATGTCAACCGTTGCCCATGACGACCCATGGCCATGTCAACCGTTGCCCATGACGACCCATGGCCATGTCAACCGTTGCCCATGACGACCCATGGCCATGTCAACCGTTGCCCATGACGACCCATGGCCATGTCAACCGTTGCCCATGACGACCCATGGCCATGTCAACCGTTGCCCATGACGACCCATGGCCATGTCAACCGTTGCCCATGACGACCCATGGCCATGACGACCCATGGCCATGTCAACCGTTGCCCATGACGACCCATGGCCATGTCAACCGTTGCCCATGACAACCCATGGCCATGTCAACCGTTGCCCATGACGACCCATGGCCATGCCAACCAATGGCCATGTCAACCGTTGCCCATGACAACCCATGGCCATGTCAACCGTTGCCCATGACGACCCATGGCCATGTCAACCGTTGCCCATGACAACCCATGGCCATGACAACCCATGGCCATGTCAACCGTTGCCCATGACAACCCATGGCCATGCCAACCGTTGCCCATGACGACCCATTGCCAGGCCCACCCTGGCCCCGAAACAAGGACTCACCTAGAAAGCAGAAAGCTCCGTGAAGCGATGCTGGGTCGAGGAACCCGGTCTGATTGCGGAAAGCGTAGACGGTCTTGACTCCGGGCAGCCGGCCCCCGCACCGCTCCCGGGGGTGGACAATGGGGTAGCGCACGCTGCCGTCGGACAGCCACCCCGGGGTGCAGTGGTCCAGGCCCTCGCTCCAGGCCGCGTACAGCTCGCCCGTCGTCGCCAGCCGCGTCCCTTGCTCCTCGCAGAAGAGCGAGGCCTCTTCGAAACTCAGCGCGTCCGAGTCACTGGCAAAGACGGTCCCTGGGAGAAGAAAAGTTCCTGTTTATAATCGCTTTCTGCCATCTCAGGACACCCCAGTGAGGTTGGATTTTCTTTTGAAGTTTAGTCACTGTGCGTAATGTCGGAAACGCGGCAGCCAACCTTCGCACAGCAAGATCCCAGAAACAACAATGTGATAATAACCAGAAAATTTGTGTTTTTAGTGATGTCGGTTGAGGGATAAATATCAGCCCCAGGACACCAGGGAGAACTCCACCACCCCCCACCCGCTCTTCCTCCAATAGCGGCCGTGGGATCTTTTACATCCACCCGAGTGTGACCTGGTTTAACATCTCATCCCGAAAGGCAGCACTTCACAAAGTGCGGCATTCCCTCAGTACTGACCCTCCGACAGTGCGGCACTCCCTCAGTACTGACCCTCCGACAGTGCGGCACTCCCTCAGTACTGTCCCTCCGACAGTGCGGCACTCCCTCAGTACTGTCCCTCCGACAGTGCGGCACTCCCTCAGTACTGACCCTCCGACAGTGCGGCACTCCCTCAGTACTGACCCTCCGACAGTGCGGCGCTCCCTCAGTACTGACCCTCCGACAGTGCGGCACTCCCTCAGCGCTGACCCTCCGGCAGTGCGGCACTCCCTCAGTACTGACCCTCCGACAGCGCGGCACTCCCTCAGTACTGACCCTCCGACAGTGCGGCACTCCCTCAGTACTGACCCTCTGACAGTGCGGCGCTCCCTCAGTACTGCCCCTCCGACAGTGCGGCACTCCCTCAGTACTGACCCTCCGACAGTGCGGCACTCCCTCAGTACTGACCCTCCGACAGTGCGGCTCTCCCTCAGTACTGCCCCTCCAACAGTGCGGCACTCCCTCAGTACTGACCCTCTGACAGTGCGGCGCTCCCTCAGCGCTGACCCTCTGACAGTGCGGCGCTCCCTCAGCACTGACCCTCCGACAGTGCGGCGCTCCCTCAGTACTGACCCTCCGACAGTGCGGCGCTCCCTCAGTACTGACCCTCCGACAGTGCGGCGCTCCCTCAGTACTGACCCTCCGACAGTGCGGCGCTCCCTCAGTACTGACCCTCCGACAGTGCGGCGCTCCCTCAGTACTGACCCTCCGACAGTGCGGCGCTCCCTCAGTACTGACCCTCCGACAGTGCGGCGCTCCCTCAGTACTGACCCTCCGACAGTGCGGCGCTCCCTCAGTACTGACCCTCCGACAGTGCGGCGCTCCCTCAGTACTGACCCTCCGACAGTGCGGCACTCCCTCAGTACTGACCCTCCGACAGTGCGGCGCTCCCTCAGTACTGACCCTCCGACAGTGCGGCGCTCCCTCAGTACTGACCCTCCGACAGTGCGGCGCTCCCTCAGTACTGACCCTCCGACCGCACAGTCTAGCTGGATTATGGACTTAAACCTCTGATTCCTTTCACAAGCCCTCTGATGCTCAGGCATGGCAGCCCCCAGTATCAGCGTTAGGGAACTGGACAATTAATCAAGAGGCCTGGTCTTAGGATCCAGACAACACGAGTTCAAATCATAGTGAACCAACTCCAAAAGGCTGGAAATAAGAAGCCCAGACTGTAAAAGTGACCACAAATCTATCGGATTGTTGTATAAACCCTATTGGTTCACTAATGCCCCTTTAGGGAAGGAAATCTGCCGTCCTTACCCGGGCCTGGCCTCCATGTGACTCCAGACCCACATTAACTTAACTCCTAGAAACCCAGGACAAAGGAGTAGGCCATTCGGCCCTTCGAGCCTGCTCCACCATTCAATAAGATCTTGGCCGATCTGGTTGTGGCCTCAACTCCAATTTCCTGTCTGCCCTCCCGTAACCCTCAACTCCCTTGTTGATCAAAGATCTGTCCACCTCAGCCTTGGACATATTCAATAAGCCAGCCCACCCCCCGCTGCTCTCTGGGGAAGTGAATTCCACAGACTAATGACTTAACGGAGGGAAAAAAATCTTCCACACCTCTGCCTTAAAAACGTCTCTAGAAATTCACTCTGTTGTATCGAACCACGACCAATGGCTCAAGGAGACGGCTCACCACCACCCTCTATGCAGTAATGGGCAGCCTTGCCAGCTATGCTCACCTTCCGAGTCCCATGATGAGCAACAACTTGCATTTATATAGCGCCTTCAACTTTGTAAAGCTTCCCAAGGTGCAACACAGGAGCACTATCAAATTCAACACCGTGTTACGTCAGGAGAGAGGAAAGACAGGCAACCAAAAGCTCAGTCAAGGAGCTCGGTTTTAAGGAGGGAGAGACAGAGAGGGGAAGGGAGGGAGGGAGGGGCGGGGCAGAAAAAAAGAGAGAGCGGGGGGCAGAGAGCCAGAGGGCGCGCGGGGGACAGAGAGCCAGAGGGCGCGCGGGGGACAGAGAGCCAGAGGGCGCGCGGGGGACAGAGAGCCAGAGGGCGCGCGGGGGACAGAGAGCCAGAGGGCGCGCGGGGGACAGAGAGCCAGAGGGCGCGCGGGGGACAGAGAGCCAGAGGGCGCGCGGGGGACAGAGAGCCAGAGGGCGCGCGGGGGACAGAGAGCCAGAGGGCGCGCGGGGGACAGAGAGCCAGAGGGCGCGCGGGGGACAGAGAGCCAGAGGGAGAGAGACTGGGAGGTTTAAGGAAGTAATTCCAGAGTTTAGGGCCCCAGGCTGCTGAGGGCACGGCCGCTAATGGTGGAGTGATTGAAATTGGGGGCTTGATAGCTCGCAAGTACCTTCCAAGTCCTCAACGTAGCAGTAGACATCGTACATGTCCTCTGGGTCTTGGGTACCATAGTTACGAACACCGGGGTATCCGTCCATGTCGCCATAGCATCCCGCCCGCGGGGTCTGAATGGGATACCTGGCATAGAGGACAAAAACAGTCTGAATACAGGCTAGGCCAGGGTAGGACAAACACATTCAGAACAGCCAGCACCGATTAGGGTTAAGGTCAGTTTAGAGGTAAATTTAGGGTTAGAGTTGGGATTAAGGGTAAGGTTAGCTTAGAAATGAAGTTAGTGTTAAGGTTATTTTAGAGTTAGGTTTAGGGTTAGCGTTAGGATCAGGGGTGAGGTTATCTTAGAGTTAGGATCTAGTTAAGATTAGGTTAGAGTTAGTATTAGGGATAAGGTTAGAGCTATTGTTAGGGTTAGTTTAGAAATGGGAGCTAGTGTTAAGGTTGGTTTAGAGTTAGGATTAGGGTGCTGGTTAATTTAGAGTTAGGGTTAAGGTTAGAATTAGTGTTAGGATCAGGGGTGAGGTTATCTTAGGATCTGGTTTAGGTAAGAGTTAGTATTAGGGGTAAGGTTAGAGCTAGTGTTACTATCAGGGTTAAGGTTAGCTTAGAGATGGAGTTGGGGTTAAGGTTATCTTAGAGTTAGGATTTGGGCTAAAGTTTGGGTTAGGATTAGGTTTGAGATACAGTTCGGTTCAGAGCTAGTGTTACGTTAAAGTTAGGTTAGGTGAGAGAATCCAGCAAGAAGCTGTTAAGAGTTGGACAGGGTTGGGATGGGGTTAGGGTAAGGGTGAATTTAGGGGATGAGGGGGTTAGGGTTAGAGTTTGGGCTATAGTTATGACATTGACATCAGGCGGACAATGAGACAACTGTATTGTAACACCTGAGCTATAAAGTGCAGATAATAAGTACAGGGGTAGGGTACAGATTACAATTATTATAGAATATTTACATTCGACACAGCACGTGCTGTTTACCTATCAGTGCATTAAAACCCAGGGTTAAGCCAAGGTTAGGGCTACAGTTATTACATTTACATTAGACACAGGACCTGATGACTGTGTTGTTAATCCTGGGTTGTAATGTACGGACCCAGTACATGTAGAGTTAGGGGGGTTAAGGGTTAGGGGCTAGAGTTAGAATTAGCATTAGGGCTACAATTATGATGTTTACATTAAACACAGCGTGTTGTGACACTCTCTTGGGGGGGCAGGGGGAGAGGTAAGCAGTCACTCACCGCACAGTTTGATCAGCCAGCCAGCCAGCGTCACACTGTTCGTAGCCGCTTGCATAGGCAGTCTCCAGTTGCTCGGGGGTCGCAATCCTGGCACTGATGTCCAGGCACACCTGTTGTGCCATGGTGAAGTTGAAGGCGTATCGGGTTGAGGTTTCACGGTAATGGAAGACCACTCCTGGAGAGGGGGTGCGGGGAGAACAAGGCATGTGGTCAGGCAGGAAGAGACCAGCACCCCCCCTCCCCCCCTCGTCCACAATATAGTCCATCAGCCACTCCTCTCCTGACCCTGACTGCAGGACATTAACGGCCACCAGAGGAAGGTGAAATTCAACTGAAGCTGTAACCCATCCAGGAGGGGAACCACCTCCACATAGTGAAATACCAAACTACAGACCACCGAGCCGCTCAAGAGGCACACAGGGTTTACCATCAAACCCTCCCTCCTCCCCCCCCATACCTCAGTGAGTTCCAGTTTCCAAACTCCGCCACAGACCAATTATAACCAGTCTGCCTCCCCCCCGCCCTCCAACAGTCCCATCCTCACCTCACCCACCCCCTCCTCCAATTCTACTAGATCTCCAGGCCATGGTCATAGTCATAGAGTCATACAGCACAGAAACAGGCCCTTCAGCCCATCGTGTCTGTGCTGGCCATCAAGCCCCTATCTATTCTAACCCCATTTTCCAGCACTGGGCCCCTAGCCCTGTGTGCTACGGCGTTTCAAGTGCTCATCTAAATACTTCTTAAACGTTGTGAGGGTTTCTGACTCTACCACCCTTTCAGGCAGTGAGTTCCAGATACGTCCACCCTCTGCCTTAAAACATTTTTCCTCAAATCCCCTCTAAACCTCCTGCCCCTTGCCTTAAATCTACTGCCCCTTGGTTATTGACCCCTCCGCTAAGGGGAAAAGTTTCTTCCTATCTACCCCATCTATGCCCCTCATAATTTTGTACACCTCAATCAGGTCTCCCCTCAGCCTCCTCTGCTCTAAGGAAAACAACCCCAGCCTATCCAGCCTCTCCTCATAGCTGAAACGCTCCAGCCCAGGCAACATCCTGGTGAATCTCCTCTGCACCCTCTCCAGTGCAATCACATCCTTCCTGTAGCGTGGCGACCAGAACTGCACGCAGTACTCCAGCTGTGGCCTAACCCCTGCTTTATAAAAGTTCATAGTAACATCTGAGAGAGCAGAGGGCCCTCGCTTAAACTTTGCTTGTGAAAAACAGCACCTCCAGCAGTGCGGCGTTCCCTCAGTGCTGACCCTCCGACCTTGCGGCACTCCCTCCGCACTGACCCTCCGACAGTGCGGCACTCCCTCAGTGCTGACCCTCCGACCTTGCGGCACTCCCTCCGCACTGACCCTCCGACAGTGCGGCACTCCCTCAGCACTGACCCTCCGACAGTGCCGCACTCCCTCAGCACTGACCCTCCGACAGTGAGTTGAGAATGACTATCCTTGACATCAAGGCACCATTTGACCGAGTGTGGCATCAAGGAGCCCGAGCAAAACTGGAGTCAATGGGAATCGGGGGGGAAAACTCTCCGCCGGTTGGAGTCATACCTAGCACACAGGAAGATGGTTGTGGTTGTTGGAGTTCAGTCATTTCAGTTCCAGGACATCACTGCAGGAGTTCCTCAGCGTAGTGTCCTCGGCCCAACCATCTTCAGCTGCTTCATCAATGACCTTCCTTCCATCATAAGGTCAGAAGTGAGGATGTTTGCTGATGATTTCACAATGTTCAGCACCATTCGTGACTCCTCAGATACTGAAGCAGTCCATGTCCAAATGCAGCAAGACCTGGACAATATCCAGGCTGGGCTGACAAGTGGTAAGTAACATTCGCGCCACACAAGTGTCAGGCGATGACCATCTCCAACAAGAGAGATTCTAACTATCTCCCCTTGACATTCAATGGCATTACCATCACTGAATCCCCCACTATCAACATCCTGGGGTTACCATTGACCAGAAACTGAACTGGACCAGCCATATAAATACTGTGGCTACCAGAGCAGGTTAGAGGCTGGGAATCTTGCGGTGAGTAACTCATCTCCTGACTCCCCAAAGCCTGTCCACCATCTACAAGGCACAAGTCAGGAGTGTGATGGAATACTCCCCACTTGCCTGGATGAGTGCAGCTCCCACAACACTCAAGAAGCTCGACACCATCCAGGACAAAGCAGCCCCGCTTGATTGGCATCCCATCCACAAATGTTCATTCCCTCCATTGTCGACGCACAGTAGCAGCAGTGTGTGTACCATCTACAAGATGCACTGCAGCAACTCACCAAGGCTCCTTCGACAGCACCTTCCAAACCCACAACCTCAACTATCTAGAAGGACAAGGGCAGCAGACACATGGGGAACACCACCACCTGGAAGTTCCCCTCCGAGTCACTCACCATCCTGTCTTGGAAACATATCGGCCGTTCCTTCACTGTCGCTGGGTCAAAATCCTGGAACTCCCTCCCTAACAGCACGATGGGTGTACCTACAGCACAGGGACTGCAGCGGCTCAAGAAGGCAGCTCACCCACCACCTTCTCAAGGGGGCAATTAGGGATGGGCTATAAATGATGGGCCCAGCCAGCGACACCCACACCCCGTGAATGAAGAATAAAAAAGTGCAGCACTATCCCCCCACTCCGGCACACCCCTTTACCTTTGACCTCGAGCTCGGCCAGGTCCTGTGCATCGTCTATCCCATGCTGCACCTCACAGCGATATATCCCCGAATCATTGCTGAGTAACCGGCGGATCTCCAAGGAGACATCAGTGGTGGTGGTTGGGTAGTGTGGCAGTGCCACTCTGTGATGGTACCATTCATTGACTTTCACTTTGAGCACAGTGGCGACCAGGATGTCGGTCTCGTTGCCATCCCGGATGAAACTCCACTTGACCCTGGGCGTGCTGGGGAGCTGGGGTGGCTCAGCGTAGGACGCAAAGCAGGGGATTGTCACACTGCCACCCAGCACACCCTGCAATGGTGCCAGGGCCCCGATCGTCACATTCAGGCTCTGCACCTCATCTGAGGAGGGAGCAAATTCAGTTAGTCTTCCCTCCTTCCTTACATCCATCTCCCCATTCCTCCCTCCCTCGTTCCCTCCCTACCTCCCTTGTTCATTCCTCTCTCCCTTCACCTCTTCCCTACCTCTTCTTTCCTCCCTTCACCCCTTCCCTCCCTCCCCCTCTCTTTATCCCTCCCTCCATCTCTCCCTCCCCCCACCCCTTCCCTTCCACTCCCTGTCTCTGTCTCTGTCTCTCTACCCCTTCCCTCTCCCTGCCCCACCATGCCTCTCTCTCTCTCTCTCTCCTCCCCACTTCCTGCCTCTCTCTATCCCTCCTCCCGTCTCTGTCTCTCTCTCCCTGACTCAGTCCCTCCTGTCTCCATCCCTCTCTTCTCTCCACCCCTCTACCTATCCCTCCCTCTGTCTCTATCACTCCATCCCCCTCCCTTTCTCTTTCCCATTTCTTCCTCTCTCCTTCTCCCTGTCTCTCTCCATAGCCCTCTCCCCTTCCTTGTCTCCATCGTTCCCTCCCTCCCTCCATCCATCCCTCCTTCTCTCCTTCCCTCCATCCATCCCTCCCTCCATCCATCCCTCTCTCTTCCCTCCCTCCCTCCATTCATCTCCCCTCCCTCCCTCCATCCATCCATCTCTCCACCCCCCCCCACCATCCATCCCTCTGTCACTCTCTCCCCCTTTAACAAATGGACACAAGGCAAAACTCAGTCTGGATATTTGTCTACCTCACAGCAGAGGTCCAGTGAGTGACCTGGACAGACAAATTCTCTCAATTGCTGGGGAGTGTGTTCCACCTGAGTTTCTAGCTGTAGAGGCCGTGTGCACTGCTCTGTGTGTAGTCTTAAGATGAATACTTTCCAACAATTATGAATGCAGTTAATTGTCAGATATACCGAGAGGTGACCTCATTGAAATCTGGAAGATTCTGAAGGGGTTTGACAGGGTGGACGCTGAGAGATTGTTTCCGCTGGTTGGAGAATCTAAAACACGGGGTGGGGGGCCCAGTCTCAGGATAAGGGGCTGATCGTTTAGGACTGAGATGAGGAGAAATTACTTCACTCAAAGGATTGTGAATCTTTGGAATTCTCTACCCCAGAGGGTTGTGGATTCTCCATCATTGAATACATTTAAGGCCGGGACAGACAGGTTTTTGGTCTCTCGGGGAATTAAGGGATATGGGGGAGTGGGCGGGAAAATGGAGTTGAAGCCCAAGATCAGCCATGATGGTATTGAATGGCGGAGCAGGCTCGATGGGCCGAGTGGCCTCCTCCTGTTTCTTGTGCCCTTATATTACTGTCTCTAGCTTTGCGAAGGTATTATCAGAAGGACAATGCGTATCTCACCACAAGACAGTGCTGGGAGGGGGTGGAGACACGGGAAATCTGGCACTGGCTGATATCGCTGAGCGCAGAATCCAGGTCTTACCCTGAGTCGTCTCCGACAGTGGCCAAGCGGTCAAGCAGTCCTGGAGCAGGAGGATCAGCAGCAGAGAGGTGAACATCTCCATTCTGCACTACAAAGGAGAAAGTTCATTTGATCAGTCCAGTCTATATCACTGCCCTGTGGAGGCACTGTTACACTATTCATGGAGAACTGCACATACCTTTGGACACCAGGAATGTCACTCTCACTAGACGGCACCTCAGAGGTGCCACTTTATTTGATGCATCAAGCCATCCACACCCCCATCTCGCCACCATCGGCAGCCGTGCCTTCAGCTGCCTGG
This sequence comes from Cetorhinus maximus, assembly GCF_964194155.1. Lineage (NCBI taxonomy): Eukaryota > Metazoa > Chordata > Chondrichthyes > Lamniformes > Cetorhinidae > Cetorhinus > Cetorhinus maximus. Next base: position 13,431 of record NW_027597358.1, read on the forward strand.
GGCTCGAAGCTCCCTAAACCTCTCCTCCCCCTCCCACTCCCCGTCTCATCCCCTCCCCCACCCCCTCCCCATCTCACCCTCTCCGTCTCACCCTCCCACCGTCTCACTGACTCCCTCTCCCCTTCCCACCCACTCCCCGTCTCACCCTCTCCCCATCCCCGTCTCACCTTCTCCCCCTCCCTGTCTCCCCCTCTCCGTCTCACCCACTCCCCCTCCCTCCTATTTTAAGACGCTCCTTAAAACCGACCCCTGTGACTGAGCTTTTGGTCACCTGTCCCTAATACCTCCTCATGTGACCCAGTGCCAATATTTCGCCGAGAAAGCTCCTTGGGGACGTTACAGATGCTAGATAAATGCAAGTTGTTGAACTGTACATTAGCAGAACAGAAGGAGGCTCCATTTTACCTGGGTCAACTATTAGTCACAGACCCAAGGCAATGGCGAATGGATCTCAGATCCACTCTTTACCATTCACCTCCCATCCCATCAAGTTAACCTCACCCCTTCGTCCCGTCACAGGCCCCTCACAAGTCAAAGATGGCGGCCGTCATAGGAGAGAAATGTCTCGAGGCTGCAGGGAAATGGACGAGGGGGCGATATTAGGGTCAGGTTACCAAAAACTCGGTCAACGAGATCGGTTTAAAGGAGCGCCTTAGAGGAGGAGAAAGAGGTTTAGAGAGCGAATTCCAGAGCTCAGGGCCTCCAGGCAGCTGAAGGCACGGCCGCCAATTGTGGTGCAGTGGGATTCGGGGGATTGGCAAGAGGCCGGAATTGGAGGAGCGCAGAGATTTCGGAGGGTTGTAGGGGCTGGAGGAGGTTACAGAGATACGGAGGGGTGTAGGGGCTGGAGGAGGTTACAGAGACAGGGAGGGGTGTAGGAGCTGGAGGAGGTAAAGAGATAGGGAGGCGTGTAGCGGCTGGAGGAGGTTACAAAGATAGGCAGGCGTGTAGGGGTTGGAGGAGGTTACAGAGATAGGGAGGGGTGTAGTGGCTGGAGGAGGTTATAGAGATAGGGAGGGGTGTAGGGGCTGGGGGCGGTTACAGAGAAAGGGAGGGGTGTAGGGGCTGGAGGAAATTACAGAGATAGGGATGTGGAGGCTGGAGGAGGTGACAAAGATAGGGAAGGGTGTGGGGGCTGGAGGAGGTTACAAAGATATGGAGGGATGTCGGGGCTGGAGGAAGTAACAGAGATACGGAGGGATGTCGGGGCTGGAGGAGGTAGCACAGATAGGGAGGGATGTCGGGGCTGGAGGAGGTAACAGAGCTAGGGAGGGGTGCGGGGGCTGGAGGAGGTTACAGAGATAGGGAGGGGTATAGGGGCTGTTGAGGTTACAGTGAAAGAGAGGGGTGTATGCGCTGGAGGAGGTTACAGAGATAGGGAGGGGTGTAGGGGCTGGAGGAGGTTACAGAGATAGGGAGGGGTGTACGGTCTGGAGTAGGTTATAGAGATAGGAAGGGGTGTAGGAGCTGGAGGGCGTTACAGAGATAGGGAGGGGTGTAGGGACTGGAGGAGGTTACAGAGATAGGGAGGGGTGTAGGGGCTGGAGGGTGTTACAGAGATAGGGAGGGGTGTAGGGGCTGGAGGAGGTTACAGAGATAGGGAGGGGTGTCAGGGCTGGAGGAGGTTACAGAGATATGGAGGGATGTATTGGGTTACAGTGATAGGGAGGGGTGTACGTGCTGCAGGAAGTTTCAGAGATAGGGAGAGGTGTATACGCTTCAGGAGTTTAAAGACATAGCGAGGGGTGTAGGGGCTGGAGGAGGTAAAGAGATAGGAAGAGGTGTAGGGGCTGCAGGAGATGACAGTGATAGCGAGGGATGTGGGGTCTGGAGGGGGTTCCAGAGATAGGGAGATGTGTAGGGGCTGGAGGAAGTTACAGACATTGGGAGAGGTGTATGTCCTGGAGGAGGTTACAGAGATAGGGACGGGTGTAGGGGCTGGAGGAGGTAAAAATATAGGGAGGGGTGTAGTGGCTGGAGGAGGCTACAGAAATGGGGAGGGGTGTAGGGGCTGGAGGAGGTTACAGAGATAGGGACGGGTGTAGGGGCTGGAGGAGGTAAAAATATAGGGAGGGGTGTAGTGGCTGGAGGAGGCTACAGAAATAGGGAAGGGTGAAGGGGCTGGAGGAGGTTAGTGATAGGGAGGGGTGTAGGAACTGGAGGAGGTGACTGAGATAGGGAGGAGTGTGGGGGCTGGAGGAGGTTACAGAGATAGGGAGGGGTGTAGGGGCTGGAGGAGGTTACAGAAACAGGGAGGGGTGGAGGGGATTACAGTGATAGGGAGGGGTGAAGGGGCTGGAGGAGGTTACAGGGATGGGTGTAGGGGCTGGAGGAGGTTACAGGGATGGGTGTAGGGGCTGGAGGAGGTTCCAGAGATAGGGAGGGGTGTAGGGTTTGGAGGAGGTTACAGGGATAGGAAGAGGTGTAGGGGCTGGAGGACGTTACAGAGATAGGGAGGGGTATAGGGACTGGAGTAGGTTACAGAGATAGGGAGGGGTGTAGGGGCTAGAGTAGGTTACAGAGATAGGGAGGGGTGTAGGGTCTGGAGGAGGTTACAGAGATAGGAATGGGTGTATGCGCTGGAGGAGGTTACAGGGATAGGAAGAGGTGTAGGGGCTGGAGGACGTTACAGAGATAGGGAGAGGTGTAGGGTCTGGAGGGGGTTACAGAGATAGGGAGGGGTGTAGGGGCTGGAGGGGGTTACAGAGATAGGGAGGGGTGCAGGGGCTGGCTGAGGTTACAAAGATAAGGAGGGGTGTAGGGGCTGGAGGAGGTTACACAGATAGGGAGGGGTGTCAGGGCTGGAGGAGGTTACAGTGATAGGGAGGGTCGTAGGGACTGGAGGAGGTAACAGAGATAGGGAGGGGTGTAGGGGCTGGAGGAGGTTAGGGACATAGGGAGGGGTGTAGGGGCTGGAGGAGGTTTCAGAGACAGGGAGATGTGTCGGGGCTGGAGGAGGTTACAAAGATAGGGAGGGGTGTAGGGGCTGGAGGAGGTTAGAGATAGGGAGGGGTGTATGCGTGGAGGAGATTACAGAGATAGGGATGGGTGCAGGCATTGGAGTAGGTTACAGAGACTGGGAGGGGTTGTATGCGCTGCAGGATGTTACAGTGATTGGGAGGGGCATATGGACTAGGGGAGGTTACAGAGATCGGTAGGGGTGTACGGGCTGGAGGAGGTTAAAGAGATAGGGAGCGGTGTAGGGGCTGGAGGAGATAAAGAGATAGTGAGTGGTGTCGGGGCTGGAGGAGCGGACAGAGATAGGGAGGGGTGTAGGGGCTGGAGGTGGTTAGTGCTAGGGAGGGATGTAGGGGCTGGAGGAGGTTTCAGAGATAGGGACGGATGTCGGGGCTGGAGGAGGTTACAGAGATAGGGACGGATGTCGGGGCTGAAGGAGGTAACAGAGATAGGGACGGATGTCCGGGCTGGAGGAGGGAACAGAAATAGGGAGGGGTGTGGGGGCTGGAGGAGGTTACAGAGATAGGGGTGTCAGGGATGCAGGAGGTTACAGTGAAAGGGAGGGGTGTATTCGCTGCAGGAGGTTACAGAGATAGGATGAGGTGTAGGCGTTGCAGAAGGTTACAGAGATATGGAGTGGTGTAGGGGCTGAAGGAGGTAAAGAGACAGGGAGGGTTGTCGGTGCTGGAGGAGGTTAACAAGATAGGGAGGTGTGTAGGGGCTGCAGGAGGTTACAGACATAGAGAGGGCTGTAGGGGCTGGAGGAGGTAAAGAGATAGGGAGGGGTGTAGGGGCTGGAGGTGGTTAGTGATAGGGAGGGGTTTAAGGGCTGGAGGAGGTTTCAGAGATAGGGTGGGGTGTTGGGGCTGGAGGTGGTTACAGAGATAGAGAGGGGTGTAGGGGCTGGAGGAGGTTACAAAGATAGGGAGGGTTGTAGGGGCTGGAGGAGGTTAACAAGATAGGGAGGTGTGTAGGGCCTGGAGGAGGTTACAGAGCTAGGGAGAGGTGTCGGAGCTGGAGGAGGTTACAGAGATAGGGAGTGGTGTAGATGCTGGAGGAGGTTACAGAGATAGGGAGGGGGGTAGGGGCTGGAGGAGGTAAGGGACATAGGGAGGGGTGTAGGAGCTGGAGGAGGTTACACTGATAGGGAGATGAGTCAGGGCTGGAGGAGGTTACAAAGATAGGGAGGGGTTTAGGTGCCGGAGGAGGTTACAGAGATAGGGAGGGGCTGGGGGAGGTTGCAGAGATAGGGAGGGATGTAGGGGCTGGAGGAGGTTACAGAGATAGGGTGGGGTGTAGGGACTGGAGGAGGTTACAGAGATAGGGAGGGCTGTAGGGGCTGGAGGAGGTTAGGGACATAGCGAGGGCTGTAGGGGCTGGAGGGGGTTACAGAGATAGGGAGGGTTGTAGGTGCTGCAGGGGGTTATGCAGATAGGGAGATGTGTCGGGGCTGGAAGAGGTTACAAAGATACGGAAAGATGTAGGGGCTGGAGGGGTTTACAGAGATGGGGAGGGGTGTGTGCACTGCAGGAGATTGCAGTGATAGGTAGGGGCGTAGGGACTGGAGGAGTTTCCAGAGATAGGGAGGGGTGTAGGGGCTGGAGGAGGTTACAGAGATAGGGAGGGGTGTAGCGGCTGGAGGAGGTAAAGAGATAGGAAGGGATGTAGGGGCTGTAGGAGTTAACAGAGATAGGGAAAGATGTAGGGGCTAGAGGGGTTTACAGAGATAGGGAGGGGTTTATGCGCTGGAGGAGTTTACAGAGATCGGGAGGGGTGCAGGAACTGGAGTAGGTTACAGAGATAGGGAGGGTGTAGCGTATGGAGGAGGTTACAGAAATAGGGAGGGGCGTAGTGACTGCAGGAGGTAACAGAGATAGGGAGGGCTGTAGGGGCTGGAGGAGGTTAGAGATAGGGAGGGGTGTAAGCGCTGGAGGAGGTTACAGAGATAGGGAGGGGTGCAGGAATTGGAGTAGGTTACAAAGACTGGGAGGGGTTGTATGCGTTGCAGGATGTTACAGTGATTGGGAGGGGCATATGGACTGGAAGAGGTTACAGAGATAGAGAGGGGTGTAGGGGCTGGAGGAGGTTACTGTGATAGGGAGGGGTGTAGGGGCTGGAGGAGGTTACAGAGATAGAGAGGGGTGGATGCGCTGCAGGAGGTTACAGTGATAGGGAGGGGCGTAGGGGCTGGAGGAGGTTCCAGAGATAGGGAGGGGTGTAGGGGCTGGAGGAGGTTACAGAGATAGGGAGGGGTGCAGGAATTGGAGTAGTTTACAGAGACTGGGAGGGGTTGTATGCGCTGCGGGATGTTACAGTGATTGGGGGGGTGCATATGGACTGGAGGAGGTTACAGAGATAGAGAGGGGTGTAGGGGCTGGAGGAGGTTACAAAGATAGGGAGGGGTGTATGCGCTGGAGGAGGTTACAGAGATAACAAGGGGTGAAGGGGCCGGAGGAGGTAAAGAGACAGGGAGGGTTGTAAGGGCTGTAGGAGGTTAACAAGATAGGGAGGAGTGTAGGGGCTGCAGGAGTTTACTGTGATAGGGAGGGGTGTATGCGCTGGAGGAGATTACAGAGATAAGGGAGGGGTGTAGGGACTGGAGGAAGTTACAGAGATAAGGAGAGGTGTATGTGCTGAAGCAGGTTACAGAGATATGGTTGGTGTAGAGTATGGAGCAGGTAAAGAGACAGGGAGGGTTGTAGGGGATGGAGGAGGTTACAGAGATAGGGAGGGGTGTAGGGGATGGAGGAGGTTACAGAGATAGGGAGGGGTGTAGGGGCTGCAGCAGGTTACAGTAAAAGTGAGGGGTCTGGAAACTGGAGGAAGTTACAGAGATAGGGAGGGGTGTAGGGGCTGGAGGAGGTTACAGAGATAGGGAGGGGTGTAGGTGCTGGAGGAGGTTAGAGATAGGGAGGGGTGTATGCGTGGAGGAGGTTACAGAGATAGGGAGGGGTGAAGGGGCCGGAGGAGGTAAAGAGACAGGGAGGGTTGTAAGGGCTGTAGGAGGTTAACAAGATAGGGAGGAGTGTAGGGGCTGCAGGAGTTTACTGTGATAGGGAGGGGTGTATGCGCTGGAGGAGATTACAGAGATAAGGGAGGGGTGTAGGGACTGGAGGAAGTTACAGAGATAAGGAGAGGTGTATGTGCTGAAGCAGGTTACAGAGATATGGTTGGTGTAGAGTATGGAGCAGGTAAAGAGACAGGGAGGGTTGTAGGGGATGGAGGAGGTTACAGAGATAGGGAGGGGTGTAGGGGCTGCAGCAGGTTACAGTAAAAGTGAGGGGTCTGGAAACTGGAGGAAGTTACAGAGATAGGGAGGGGTGTAGGGGCTGGAGGAGGTTACAGAGATAGGGAGGGGTGTAGGGGCTGGAGGAGGTTACAGAGATAGGGAGGGGTGTAGGTGCTGGAGGAGGTTAGAGATAGGGAGGGGTGTATGCGTGGAGGAGGTTACAGAGATAGGGAGGGGTGTAGGGGCTGGAGGAGGTTACAGAGATAGGGAGGGGTGTAGGTGCTGGAGGAGGTTAGAGATAGGGAGGGGTGTATGCGTGGAGGAGATTACAGAGATAGGGATGGGTGCAGGCATTGGAGTAGGTTACAGAGACTGGGAGGGGTTGTATGCGCTGCAGGATGTTACAGTGATTGGGAGGGGCATATGGACTGGAGGAGGTTAATGAGATAGGTAGGGGTGTACGGGCTGGAGGAGGTTAAAGAGATAGGGAGGGGTGTCGGGGCTGGAGGAGGTAAAGAGATAGGGAGGGGTGTAGGGGCTGGAGGAGCGGACAGAGATAGGGTGGTGTGTAGGGGCTGGAGGTGGTTAGTGATAGGGAGGGGTGTAGGGGCTGGAGGAGGTTTCAGAGATAGGGAGGGATGTAGGGGCTGGAGGAGGTTACAGAGATAGGGAGGGCTGTAGGGGCTGGAGGAGGTTACAGAGATAGGGACGGATGTCGGGGCTGGAGGAGGTAACAGAGATAGGGACGGATGTCCGGGCTGGAGGAGGTAACAGAGATAGGGAGGGGTATGGGGGCTGGAGGAGGTTACAGAGATAGGTAGAGGTGTAGGCGTTGCAGAAGGTTACAGAGATATGGAGGGGAGTAGGGGCTGAAGGAGGTAAAGAGACAGGGAGGGTTGTAGGGCTGGAGGAGATAAAGAGACAGGGAAGGGTGTAGGGGCTGGAGGAGGTTACAGAGATAGGGAGGGGGTGTAGGGGCTGGAGGAGGTAAAGAGATAGGGAGGGGTGTAGGGGCTGGAGGAGGTGACAGATAGGGAGGGGTGTAGGGGCTGGAGGAGGTAAAGAGACAGGGAGGGTTGTAGGGGCTGTAGGAGGTTAACAAGATAGGGAGGAGTGTAGGGGCTGCAGGAGGTTACTGTGATAGGGAAGGGCATTGGGGCTGGAGGAGGTTACAGAGATAGGGAGGGAGGGGAGGACCATGGAGGGATTTGCGAACAAGGATGCGAGTGTAAAATATCTTTTGGCCGGGGTTACTCTGTCTTCATCGACCCAATCCCCATCCCGCCCAGTCTGCAAACCAACGGAGCTTGTCAGGTGATTTCCCTCCGGCCGCCTACCTCACCTCCCCTCCTGCGCTCCCACCCCCGACACCCTCCTCTCCTCCCTCCTCTCGGTTGGCGTGATCTCCCTCCACGTGCTCAGAATTTCAACACTCCCGTCCAATACACAGTCCACACCAAATCCTTTCATCTCTCGGAAGCCAACACAATGAGTCCCTCCTCTTTGCATTCACCGCACACTCGCCCCAGTTGGAAAAACAGTTTTTTTATTTTCTTGTTTCTGACCGAGAGTCTTGAAAGATTTCTGCTGCGTTTTTGGAAAGAAGGGTTTCACCAGTAAATAACCTCTGGCTTTAACTCCACGGTTAACAGGAGGGATTCTGTTCCATCGGAAAACCTTTAAGTGAATCCCACCGTGTGTTAGAGTTCATCCTGACTCCCGGCCTTGAGCCTGTCCGGGAAGTGCCTGAAAATAAATTATCACTGCGCTCCGGCACTTGGCACCCGGGGAAATCACTTTCCCTTCCTGCCCTATTTCATCAGCGCTGGCAGCCGGAACGGAGTCTCACCCAGAATATTCACGGAGTTTCGGAAAGAGAAGGGAAAAAGAGGGAGCGAGAGAGGGAGGACGAGGGACGGAGAGGGAGCGAGAGACAAAGTGTGAGGGGGAGGGCAGGGGAGGCGGAGGGGGCCAGAGATAGGGAGGCGGGGGGGGGGGGGGGGAGGGGAGACCAGGGAAGGGGAGGCGGGGAGGGGGCTAGAGCATAAGACATAGGAGAAGAAATAGGCCATTCAGCCCATCGATTCTGCCCCACCATTCAATGAGATCATGGCTGATCTGATAATCCTCAACTCCCACTTTCCTGCTTTTTCCCCATTACCCTTGATTCCCTTACTGATTAAAAATCTGTCTATCTCAGCCTTGAATATACTTAATGACCCAGCATCTACAGCCCTCTGCGGTAAAGAGAACCACAGATTCACTACCCTCTGAGAGGAGATATTCCTCCTCATCTCTGTTTTAAATTGGCGACCCCTTACTCTGAGATTATGCCCTCTGGTCCTAGATTCTCCTACAATGGGAAACAACCTCTCAGCATCTACCCTGTCAAACCCCCTAAGAATCTTATATGTTTCAATAAAGTCGCCTCTCATTCTTCTAAACTCCAATGAGTTACAGGCCCAACCTACTCAACCTCTCCTCGTACGAAAATCCCTCCATACCCGGGATCAACCTAGTGAACCTTCTCTGGACTGCCTCCAATGCCAGTATATCTTTCCTTAGATAAGGGGACCAAAACTGTTCACAGTATTCTAGGTGTGGTCTAACTAGTGCCTTGTATAGTTTTAGCAACACTTCCCTATTTTTATACTCCATTCTCTTTGAAATAAAGGCCAACATTCCATTTGCCTTCCCTATTACCTGCTGAACTTGTATGTTAGCTTTTTGTGATTCATGTACAAGGACCCCCAAATCCCTCTGTGCTGCAGCTTTCTGCAGGCTTTCTCCATTTAAATAATATTCAGCTCCTCTATTCTTCCTGCCAAAGTGCATATCCTCACATTTTCCCACATTATATTCCATCTGACAAGTCTTTACCCACTCACTTAACCTGTCTATATCCTTCTGCAGACTCCTTGTGTCATCCTCACCACTTGCCTTCCCACCTATTTTTGTGTCATCCGCAAACTTGGCGATAATACATTCACTTCCCTCATCCAAGTCATTAATATACATTGTAAATAATTGTGGCCCCAGCACTTGACCCCTGTGGCATTCCACTAGTTACAGGTTGCCATCCTGAAAATGTCCCCCGTATCCCAACTGTGTCTTCTATTAGTTAGCCAATCCTCTATCCATGCTAGTGTATTACCCCCAACACCATGGGCTCTTATCTTATTAAGTAGCCTTATGTGCGGTACCTTATCAAACACCTTTTGAAAGTCCAAATATATTACATCTACCGGTCCCCCTTCATCTATCCTGCTTGTAACCTCCTCAAAGAATTCTAATAAATTTGTCAGGCATGATTTCCCCTTCATGAAGCTATGCTGAGTCTGCTTGATTAGATTATGTAATTCTAAATACTCTGCTATTACATCCTTTAGAATAGACTCTAACATTTTCCCAATGACGGATGTTAAGCTAACTGGCCTATAGTTATCTGTTTTTTGTCTCCCTCCCTTTTTGAATAAGGGTGTTACATTGGCAGTTTTCCAATCCTCTGGGACTTTTCCATAGTCTAAGGATGCTTGGAAGATTACTACCAGTGCATCTACTATCTCTGTAGCTACTTCCTTTAATATTCTAGGATAAAGCCATCCGGTCCAGAGGACTTATCGGCCTTTAGCCCCATTAGTTTCCCTGGTGTTTTTTCTCTAGTGATAGTTATTGCATTTATTTCCTACTCCCCTTTTGCCTCTTGATTTTTTAGTATTTTTGGAATGCTATTAGTGTCTTCTACCGTGAAGACTGAAGCAAAGTATTTATTGAACTCCTCTGCTATTTCCTGGTTCCCCCATTATTATTTCCCCAGTCTCATTCCCTAAGGGGCCTATGTTCACTTTGGCCTCTCTCTTCCTTTATGTATATTTTAAAGGAGCTCTTACTCTCCATTTTTATATTACTTGCTAGTTAACCCTCAAAGTTTATTTTCTCCTTCTTTATTATTTTTTTGGTCATCTTCTGTTGGTTTTTAAAACTTTCCCAATCCTCTGGCTACCACTAATCTTGGCCACATTGTATGTTTTTTCCTAGGAAGGACTGAGGGCCAGAGGGGAGGTGGAGGGAGGGTGAGGGCCAGAGGGGAGAGGGGGGGAGACAGAGGGGGAGATGGGAGGGGGAGGCAGAGGGCGGGGGGGTGGGGGGGGGGGGCAGGAAGTGGGGGAAGGGCCACCAACAGAGGGTGAGATGGCAGACCCCAGCTGGGCAGCAGTCGGGAGGTCAGCTATCCAGAGCAAGGATGAAAATTCCCTATTAACCAGAGGGGATCCAGTACTTTAATAGGGGACTTTCATTACTGCTGTGCATTCTGGGATTGCACAAGCTCCATTGCTGAATGGAGAATGGAATCCACACACCCAGACAGGCTCTGAAACCATGAACACTTGGAAAGAGGTTGGGAGGAAAAATATGAAATCCATTTGGCCGAGACATGAAGTCAACTAGGAACTTATTGGGATGTTCAAACGCTGTTCATCAGTGTGTAGCACACTCCCTCTATGTCTCTCCCCCTCCCTCCCTCCCTCCCTCTCTCTCTCTCTCTTTCCCCCTCGCTATCACTCCGCCTCTCTCTCTCTCCCCCTCCCCTCGCTATCACTCCGCCTCTCTCTCTCCCCCTCCCCTCGCTATCACTCCGCCTCTCTCTCCCTCCCCCTTGCTATCACTCCGCCTCTCTCTCCCCCTCGCTATCACTCCGCCTCACTCCCTCCCCTCCCCCTCGCTATCACTCCGCCTTTCTCCCTCCCCCTCCCCCTCGCTATCACTCCGCCTCTCTCCCTCCCCCTCCCCCTCCGCCTCGCTATCACTCCGCCTCTCTCTCTCTCCCTCCCCCTCACTATCATTCCCCCTCTCTCTCTCCCCTCACTATCACTCCGCCTCTCTCTCCACCTCGATATCACTCTGCCTCTCTCTCCGCCTCCCCCTCGCTATCACTCTGCCTCTCTCCCCCTCCCCCTCGCTATCACTCCGCCTCTCTCTCCGCCTCCCCCTCGCTATCACTCCCCCTCTCTCTCCCCCTCACTATCACTCCGCCTCTCTCTCCCCCTCCCCCTCACTATCACTGCGCGCCTCTCTCCCCCTCACTATCACTCCACCTCTCTCTCCCCCTCCCCCTCACTATCACTCCGCCTCTCTCTCCCCCTCCCCCTCGCTATCACTCCGCCTCTCTCTCTCCCCCTCATTATCACTCCGCCTCTCTCCCCTTGCCCCTCACTATCACTCCGCCTCTCTCTCCCCCTCGCTATCACTCCTCCTCTCTCTCTCCCCCTCGCTATCACTCCGCCTCTCTCTCCCCCTCCTCCTCGCTATCACTCCGCCTCTCCCCCTCCCCCTCGCTATCACTCTGCCTCTCTCTCTCTCCCCCTCCCCCCGCCTCTCTCTCGCTCCCCCTCTTCCTGTGACTCTCTCTCCCTCTGGCTCAGAGGGTCAAAGGTTCAAGTTCCCACTTTACAGACTTGAGCATGAAATTCAGGCTGACTTCCCACTGCCAGTACTGAAGGAGCGCCGCACTGTCCGAGAGTCAGTACTGAGGGAGTGCCGCACTGTCGGAGGGTCAGTACTGAGGGAGCGCCGCACTGTCTGAGGGTCAGTACTGAGGGAGCGCCGCACTGTCCGAGGGTCAGTACTGAGGGAGCGCCGCACTGTCCGAGGGTCAGTACTGAGGGAGCGCCGCACTGTCGGAGGGTCAGTACTGAGGGAGCGCCGCACTGTCGGAGGGTCAGTACTGAGGGAGCGCCGCACTGTCGGAGGGTCGGTGCTGAGGGAGCGCCGCACTGTCGGAGGGTCGGTACTGAGGGAGCGCCGCACTGTCGGAGGGTCGGTGCTGAGGGAGTGCCGCACTGTCGGAGGGTCAGTACTGAGGGAGTGCCGCACTGTGGGAGGGTCAGTACTGAGGGAGCGCCGCACTGTGGGAGGGTCAGTACTGAGGGAGAGCCGCACTGTCGGAGGGTCAGTACTGAGGGAGCGCCGCACTGTCGGAGGGTCAGTACTGAGGGAGCGCCGCACTGTCACAGGGTCAGTACTGAGGGAGCGCCGCACTGTCGGAGGGTCAGTACTGAGGGAGCGCCGCACTGTCGGAGGGTCAGTACTGAGGGAGCGCCGCACTGTCGGAGGGTCAGTACTGAGGGAGTGCCGCACTGTTGGAGGGTCAGTACTGAGGGAGTGCTGCACTGTCGGAGGGTCAGTACTGAGGGAGCGCCGCACTGTGGGAGGGTCAGTACTGAGGGAGTGCCGCACTGTCGGAGGGTCAGTACTGAGGGAGTGCCGCACTGTCGGAGTTGATTATCAGTCTGCTGCTTGTGGGATCTTGCTGTGCTGAAACTGGCTGCTGTGTTTCTCACGTTACAACAGCGAACGCTCTTCAAAAACAAAGCATCCCATTGGCTGTGAAGAGCTTCGACATGTCTTCAGGTCGCAAAAGGTCGTTCACAAACCCCCCCCCCCCCATCCGTTTAGCGCCTCGCGACCTTTGCACCCGACTCAACGTCACGGCAACGGCAGAGTTATTGTCCGGAGGTGGGGAGGGGTTTCGGCCCTTGTCCGTCACGTACAATATAAACTGGGTGACCTCGAAACGGGGGCAAAGGTGCCTCAGCGAAGGACTGTGGACCCCTCCCTTCCTGCCCCCACCCCACTGTCTCCCCGGTAACACTTCCCCTCAATGACTGGAGGCACAGTGCGATCCCATGGGTCTTCCCCACCCCCCTCCCCCCTCTGCTGCAGTTTGATTGTGGCGGGTGGGGGCACTGGGGTTGTGGAAAGCCCACACCCACCACCACCCCCTCCCCCTCTCACCGGCTCCTCCGTCACCGCCGGTGGACTGCCTCCCCTCGGACTCTTCGGCAGGGTTAGTCAGTGCGTCTGGTGCTGAGGGGATGTCCCAGTGCCCCTGTCCTGGAGGATGGGAGGCCCTCCGAAAAGCGGCCAAGCAACCTGGGCCTTGGAGACGGGTGAGGGTGAGGGTGAGGGTGGGGGTGAGGGTGAGGGTGAGGGTGGGAATGAGGGTGGGGTGAGGGTGGGGATGGGGGTGAGGGTGGGGATGGGGGTGAGGGTGGGGTGGGGGTGAGGGTGGGAATGAGGGTGGGGGTGAGGGTGGGAATGAGGGTGCAGGTGAAGGTGGGGATGAGGCGAAGGGTGAGGGTGGGAATGAGGTTGGGGGTGAGGGTGGGGTGAGAGTGGGGGTGCGGGTGTATGGGGGTGGGGTTGGGGGTGGGGGTGTGTGGGGGTGGGGGTGGGGTGGTGCTTTCAAAGCCAATCGCGATTGTTGTTCTTTCTCAACCCTGCCCTCTACCTGTGCGCCAACATCTGGTCTGGCCTCAACTGCGATGCTTGTGCAGTGGAATATCCCGCAGGCCGTCATTGCTGAAGGTCGCACGTGAATCCTGCCAGGGAGGGTGAGGGGAGAGGAATGGGGGTGGGCGATACAGCACTACACAAAGTGGAGGTGCGGGGATAGAGGGGGGAGGCAGCAAAGAGAGATGGGGGGAGTGATGGTGACAGAGAGAAAGAGGGAGAGTTGGGGGGGAGGCAGAGAGAGAGGGAGAGATGGGGGACGTAGAGAGAGGAGAAAAGAGGGAGGGAGGGGATAGAGAGAGAGACACAGACAGACAGAGACATGGAGAGAAGGAACAGAGACACAGAGGCGGAAAGAGGGGGCGGGCGGGGGGAGGAGGGAGGGGGCAAGTGGAGGGAGGGGACGGGCGGAGGGTGGAGGGAGGGGGCAGACAGGGAGACAGAGAGAGAGACATGGGGGTAACGGGAGAGAGAGAGAGAGACATGGGGGTAACGGGGGAGAGAGAGAGAGACATGGGGGTAACGGGGGAGAGAGAGAGAGACATGGGGGTAACGGGGGAGAGAGAGAGAGAGACATGGGGGTAACGGGGGAGAGAGAGAGACATGGGGGTAACGGGGGAGAGAGAGAGAGACATGGGGGTAACGGGGGAGAGAGAGAGACATGGGGGTAACGGGGGAGAGAGAGAGAGACATGGGGGTAACGGGGGAGAGAGAGAGAGACATGGGGGTAACGGGGGGAGAGAGAGAGAGACATGGGGGTAACGGGAGAAGAGAGAGAGACATGGGGGTAACGGGGGAGAGAGAGAGACATGGGGGTAACGGGGGGAGAGAGAGACATGGGGGTAACGGGGGGAGAGAGAGAGAGACATGGGGGTAACGGGGGAGAGAGAGAGAGAGACATGGGGGTAATGGGGGAGGGAGAGAGAGAGACATGGGGGTAAAGGGGGAGGGAGAGAGAGAGACATGGGGGTAACGGGGAGAGAGAGAGACATGGGGGTAAAGAGGGAGAGAGAGAGAGAGACATGGGGTAATGGGGGAGGGAGAGAGAGAGACATGGGGGTAAAGGGGGAGGGAGAGAGAGAGACATGGGGGTAATGGGGGAGGGAGAGAGAGAGAAATGGGGGTAAAGGGGGAGGGAGAGAGAGACATGGGGGTAACGGGGGGGGGAGAGAGAGAGAGAGAGACATGGGGGTAAAGGGGGAGGGAGAGAGAGAGACATGGGGGAGGGAGAGAGAGAGAGACATGGGGGTAAAGGGGGAGGGAGAGAGAGAGACATGGGGCTAATGGGGGAGGGAGAGAGAGAGACATGGGGGTAAAGGGGGAGGGAGAGAGAGACATGGGGGTAACGGGGGGGGGAGAGAGAGAGAGAGAGACATGGGGGTAAAGGGGGAGGGAGAGAGAGAGACATGGGGGAGGGAGAGAGAGAGAGACATGGGGGTAAAGGGGGAGGGAGAGAGAGAGACATGGGGGAGGGAGAGAGAGAGAGACATGGGGGTAAAGGGGGAGGGAGAGAGAGAGACATGGGGGTAACGGGGGAGAGAGGGGGGAGGTGTAAATGAAGCAAACTCCTTTGCAGTCAGCAATTCGTACCCACTGCCCCTCATCAATCCCAGCAGGGTGACCCGTCCATCCTATGAGCTGCTGCAGCTGAGCCTGAGGGTAACAGTGGATCTGTTAACCTCTCCAACATCCTCTTGGCTAATGAATCATCCTACATTTAATTCCTTGATCTCCCACGGCTCTGCCTTCTGTCTCTCTGTACACGTCTCTGTCTGTTTCTCGGTGTAGCTCTTCCCCACAAACCACCCGCCCCAACATCGTGCCAGTGAATGGATGGGAGCTGCTGTGTAAGGTCAGGGGAAGGAGACAGCGTCTCCAGCTGCTCAGCTCAGCTCCGCTCACCAACCTGTCCTGCTGCCGTCTGTGATTCTAGATCTAAAAATACACACCATCTCCCAAAATAGAGCAGGGAGGAGACGGAGGAGGCAGGATGGGAGAGAGGGAGAGGAGGGGGTGTGGAGAGGGAGCGGAGTGGAGGGTAAGTTAAAGTGAGAGTGAGGGGGCGAAGGATGGGAGGGGGAGGATGAGGAGAAGGGTGAGGGGGAGGAGGGTGAGGGAGATTGGGGGGAGAGGGAAGGATGAGGAGGAAGGGAGAGTGAGGCGAGGGGGAGGAGTGAGAAGGTGATGAGGCTGGGGCAAGGGCGGGGAGGATGAGGGGAGGAGGCAGTGAGGGGACAGGGAGGGTGAGGGGAGAGGAGTGGAAGACGGGGGATAGCGGAGGTCAAGGTTGGTGGGGGGAGGTGAGGAGGGGAGGGAGGAGGAGGGGGGAGGGAGGAGTGGGGGAGGAAGGAGGGTGAGGAGGATGGAGGAGAGGGGGAGGGAGGGAGAGAAGGAGGGAGGGGGGAGCGGAGGCTGAGGGAGGGAGTGGGAGCTGAAGGAGGGAGGGAGGGAGGGGGAGCAGAGAGAGGGAGGGGGAGCGGAGGGAGGGAGCTGGAGCTAAAGGAGGTAGTGAGGGAGGGAAGGGGAGCAGAGGGAGGGAGATAGAGGGAGGGAGGGGAGGCTGAGGGAGGGAGGGGAGGCTGAGGGAGGGAGCGGGGGCTGAGGGAGGGAGGGGGGGCTGAGGGAGTTGGGAGAGCTGAGTGAGGGAGGGAGGGAGTTGGGGGAGCAGAGGGAGTTGGGGGAGCAGAGGGAGGGAGTTGGGGGAGCAGAGGGAGGGAGGGAGATGGGGGAGCAGAGGGAGGGAGGGAAGGAGTTGGGGAGCGGAGGGAGGGAGGGGAAGGAGTTGGGGGAGTGGAGGGAGGGAGGGAGTTGGGGGAGCTAAAGGTGGGAGGGAGGAGCTAAGGGTGGGAGGGAGGAGCTAAGGGTGGGAGGGAGGGGCTAAGGGACGGAGGGAGTTGGGGGAGCGGAGGGAGGGAGTTGGGGGAGCGGAGGGAGTTGGGGAGGTGAAGGTGGGAGGGAGGTGGGAGGGAGGGGGGAGATGAAGTTAGGAGGGAGGGGCTAAGGGTGGGTGGGAGGGAGGGGCTATGGGACGCGGGGGCTAAGGGACGGAGGGAGTTGGGGGAGCAGAAGGAGGGAGGGAGTTGGGGAGCAGAAGGAGGGAGGGAGTTGGGGAGCGGAGGGAGGGAGTTGGAGAGCAGAGGGAGGGAGGGAGTTGGGGAGCAGAGGGAGGGAGGGAGTTGGGGGAGCGGAGGGAGTTGGGGGAGCGGAGGGAGGGAGGGAGTTGGGGGAGCGGAGGGAGTTGGGGGAGGTGAAGGTGGGAGGGAGGGGGGAGGTGAAGGGGGGAGAGAGGGGGGAGAGAGGGGGGAGGTGAAGGTGGGAGGGAGGGGGGAGGTGAAGGTGGGAGGGAGGGGGGAGGTGACGGTGGGAGGGAGGGGGGAGGTGACGGTGGGAGGGAGGGAGTGGTGAGCTGAGGGAGTGGTGAGCTGAGGGTGGGAGGGAGTGGTGAGCTGAGGGTGGGAGGGAGTGGGGAGCTGAGGGTGGGAGGGAGTGGGGAGCTGAGGGTGGGAGGGAGTGGGGAGCTGAGGGTGGGAGGGAGGGAGGGAGGGGGAGCTGAGGGTGGGTGGGAGGGGAGCTGAGAGTGGGAGGGAGGGGGAGCTGAGGGTGGGAGGGAGGGAGGGAGGGGGAGCTGAGGGTGGGAGGGAGGGGGAGCTGAGGGTGGGAGGGAGGGGGAGCTGAGGGTGGGTGGGAGGGAGGGGGAGCTGAAGTTGGTTGGGTGGGAGGGAGGGGGAGCTGAGGGTGGGTGGGTGGGAGGGAGGGGGATCTGATGGTGGGTGAGTGGGAGGGAGGGGGATCTGATGGTGGGTGGGTGGGAGGGAGGGAGGGGGTAAGAGAGGGAGGGGCTATGGGAGGGAGGGAGTTGGGGGAGGTGAAGGTGGGAGGGAGGGGGGAGGTGAGCTGAGGGAGGGAGGGTGAGCTGAGGGTGGGAGGGAGGGAGGGGGAGCTGAGGGTGGGAGGGAGGGAGGGGGAGCTGAGGGTGTGGGAGGGAGGGGGAGCTGAGGGTGAGTGGGAGGGAGGGGGAGCTGAGGGTGAGTGGGAGGGAGGGGGAGCTGAGGGTGAGTGGGAGGGAGGGGGAGCTGAGGGAGGGAGGGAGGGGGAGGGAGGGGGAGCTGAGGGAGGGAGGGAGGGGGAGCTGAGGGAGGGAGGGAGGGGGAGCTGAGGGAGGGAGGGAGGGGGAGCTGAGGGAGGGAGGGAGGGGGAGCTGAGAGAGGGAGGGGGAGCTGATGGTGGGAGGGAAGGAGGGGGAGCTGAGGGTGGGAGGGAAGGAGGGGGAGCTGAGGGTGGGAGGGAAGGAGGGGGAGCTGAGGGTGGGAGGGAAGGAGGGGGAGCTGAGGGTGGGAGGGAAGGAGGGGGAGCTGAGGGTGGGAGGGAAGGAGGGGGAGCTGAGGGTGGGAGGGAGGGGGAGCAGAGGGAGGGAAGGAAGGAGAGGGAGTTGGGGGAGCTGAGGGAGGGAGGGAGCGGAGGCAGAGGGAGGGAGGGAGAGGGCGTGAGGGAGAGGGAGTGTGTTGGGGGAGCTGAGGGAGGGAGGGGGGAGGGAGAGGGGAGGGAGGGAGAGAAGGTGGGAGTTGGGAAAGAAGGAGGGAGGGAGTTGGGAGAGTGAGGGAGGGAGTTGGGGGAGCGGAGGGAGGGTGTGAAGGAGGGAGTTGGGAGCTGAGGGAGGGAGGGGGTGAAGATGCCGTCTTGCCTCCTGCCTGTTCATCTCCGCAGATTCTCACCTGGTTTAGAGAGTCCCGGTGCGGCTGGAATCAGGGTGAGGGTGGCCGGTCGGGTGAGGGTGGGAGAGGCAGGCAGGAGGTCCCCTCTCTCTGGGAGAGGGGAGGAGAGAGCGCAGAAATCCTGCAGCAGTAGCTGCTGCCCTTCCTCCCCTAAAGCAGAGAGAGACAGAGACACAGAGACAGAGACACAGAGACAGAGAGAGAGAGAGACAGAGAGAGAGAGAGAGACAGAGAGAGAGAGAGACAGAGAGAGAGAGAGACAGAGGGAGAGAGACACAGAGAGAGAGAGACAGAGGGAGAGAGACACAGAGAGAGACAGACAGACAGAGAGAGAGAGACAGAGACACAGAGAGAGAGAGAGACACAGAGAGAGAGAGAGACACAGAGAGAGACAGACAGAGACAGAGAGACACAGAGAGAGAGACACACAGAGAGAGAGACACAGAGAGAGGGGTGAAACAGAGAGAGGGGTGAAACAGAGAGAGGGGTGAAACAGGATTCTCACTCACCTCCCAGTAAAACTGCGAGTCTGGCATCAAACGACAAGGAGAGAGATCTGTGTGCGGGAGCTGGAGTTTACCAGAGCCCGGGCTGGGTGGGTGGGTGGGGAAGGTGATAACAATCTTCCCAGTGCAGCGACCCAGTTCAGTGCCAACCCGCGGGCAAATGCTTAACAGCAAAAATTAAACACTCCAATTAATTATTTTAAAACTACATGGTTTAAGTGCAGCCATAAATAACTGTTCTCGATGTGTAAAAAAAAATACACTGTCCTTTAAAAACGCAGTTTCCTGTACACGGATGAACTGCGTGAGATTTTGGAGTGAGAGAGGGGGGGGGTCCTTAAAAGTTTTTAGTTTCCTATTTCTCTCCAATTTTCTGGTCCTGCTCCATTTCAGAGCGCATGCGTTTCTGGTCAAGTCAATTCCACTGCACCATTCTCTCTCTCCCCCCCCCTCTCTCTCTCTCTCTCTCTCACTGGCTCCCAGAGTTGCCTCTGAATGCAGAAAATCACTCTCAGGATGTCTTTGCTGCAGATCGCAGGAGTTTGCAAAGCAGGGGAGGGGCGCCCCGGGGAGAAAGAGAGAGAAAGTACTTAAAAAAAACCCCACACATATACACAATGCATCAGAAATGACAAGGCATTTAAGGTATGACATGAAAAAGGCATCTCTGTTAACTGGCATGCGTGGTATCCTCCTCAGCTTTGGAGAGATTAATTTGGCACATTTCCCCTGAAGACAGATTTGTGGAATGTCCAGTGATGATCTTTCAAAGTTCTGTCTGTGGGACAAAGTGTTGGGGTGGGGGGAGTGCAAACCCTGTTATTTTCTTCCCCCACTTCAGTGCTGGGCATTGGTGAGTCCACTTGGGGTGCAGGGACAGTGTGGGCATAAAAGGCACAGGGCCTGACAGAGAGAGAGGGGGAGAGAGAGAGAGAGAGAAAGCCATCACATCCATCTCCTTTCTCTGAGGAGTGACTTGGGGCTACCTCAATTGATGTCCAAGTGGGGACAGCAGATTTCGAGAGGTTATAACTATCAGGTAAGGATTGACCAGGCTTGGGGTGGGGGGGGTTCTTTTCTCTAGAAAAGAGAAGGCTGAAGGGGCAGGGGGAGCAACCTGATCAATTCTGAAAGGGGTTTCGACAGGGTAGACGTAGAGAAGATGTTTCCACTCGCCGGGGTGGGTGGGAGAGACCAGAACTAGGGGGGTGGGGGGCATCACTATAAGACGGTCACTAATCCGATGGAGAATTCGGGACAAACCTCTGCCAAATTGTGAGGAGTTGGGTTGGAAATTTTTTTGCTCTCTGAGGGTCGTGAGCCTTTGGAACTCCCTTCCTCAAAAGGCGGTGGAAGCAGGGTCTTGGAATATCTTCAAGGCCAAGCGAGATAGGTTCTGGATAAGGGGGTGAAAGGTGGTGGGGTCGGGGTGGAGGAGGTGGTGGTAGATGGGAATGTGGGGTTGAGGTTGCAATCAGATCAGGCATGATCTTTATGAATGGCGTAGAAGGCTCGAGGGGCCTACTCCTCGTTCGTGTAGAGCAAGGTGAAACTGTTTCAACTGGTTCGCGAGGGGGATTGGGTGAGGAGGGAGGGGGTTTGCTCAGGAACGAATGGGTGCACTTTGAAGATAATCAGCAAAAGAGCCAGAGAGAATTCTCTTTTTTATATATACACACAGCGAGTCCTGATCTGGAAGGCGCTGCCTGAAATGGAAGCAGATTCAATAGGAACTTTTGGGAGAAAAAAAGGGGGGTGGGGGTGGAAATCGGATAAGTACTTGAAAAGGGGAAACTTAAGAGGGCGATGGAGGAGTGGGATTAATTGGAGCCGGCACAGGCACAATGGGATGAATGGTCTCCTTGTGTACCGGCTGCCAATGGTGGTAAACTGCAACACTTAACACCCCCAAGCTCCTGCCAAACTGAGCCTGGGCCCCTGCGTTTTGGCCGGGTCAAATCCTGGAACTCCCTCCCTAACAGCACCGTGGGGGTGTACCTGCACCATAGGGACTACAGCGGCTCCACCACATACATATGCACGAATTAGGAGGAGTGGGCCACTCGGCCCCTCGAGCCTGCTGCACCATTCAATAAGATCATGGCTGATCTGACAGTAACCTCAAATCTGCATCCCTTCTAACCCCCCCCCCCCTCCCGATAACCTATTGCCCCCTGGCTTACCAAAAATCTATCCACCTCTGCCTTAAAAATATTCAAAGACTCTGCTTCCACCACCTTTTCAGGAAGAGAGTTCCAAAGACTCACGACCCTCAGACAAAAAATTTTGCCTCACCTCCATTTTAAATGGGCGACCCCTTATTTTTAAACAGTGACCCCCCCTCTAGTTCTTGATTCTCCCACAAGAGGAAACATCCTCTCCACATCCACTCTGTCAAGACCCCTCAGGATCTTATATGTTTCAATCAAGTCGCCTCTTACTCTTCTAAACTCCTGCGATACAAGCCCAGCCTGTCCAACCTTTCCTCATAAGACAACCCACCCATTCCTGGTATTAGTCTGGTAAACCTTCTGTGAACTGCTTCCAACGCATTTACATCCTTCCTTAAATAAGGTGACCAATACTGTACACAATACTCCAGATGTGGTCTCACTAGTGCCCTGTACAACTGAAGCATAACCTCCCTCCTTTTGTATTCAATTCCCCTCACAATAAGTGATAACATTCTATTAGCTTTCCTAATTACTTGCTGTACCTGCATTCTAACCTTTTGTGATTCATGCATTAGGACACCCAGATCCCTCTGCATCTCCGAGCTCTGCAGTCTCTCACCATTTAGACCTGCCAGTTCCCCTATCCACAGCACCTGTTACTTCCTCAAAGAACTCCAATAAATTGGTTAAACATGATTTCCCTTTTACAAAACCATGTTACTCTGCCTGATTGCCTTGAATTTTTCTAAGTATCCTGTTATAGCTTCTTTAATAATCACTTCTAACATTTTCCCTATGACAGATGTTAAGCTAACTGGCCTATAGTTTCCTGCTTTCTGTCTCCCTCCCTTTTTGAATAAAGGAGTTACATTTGCTATCTTCCAATCTAATGGGACCGTCTCCGAATCTAGGGAGTTCTGGAAAATTAAAACCAATGTGTCAACTATCTCATTTGCCACTTTTTTTAAGACCCTGCTGTGGATAAAGGGGAACTGGTGGATGTGCTGTACTTAGATTTCCAGACGGCAATTTTGATAAAGGTGCCACATCAAAGGTTATTGCAGAAAATAAAAGCTCATGGTGTAGGGGGTAACATATTGGCACGGATAGAAGATTGGCGGGTTAACAGGAAGCAGAGAGTAGGCATAAATGGGTCTTTTTTCAGGGTGAAATCCATCAGGACCCAGGGACTTGTCAGCCCGCAGCTGCAGTACCAATTTACTCAGTACCACTTCTCTGGTGATGATAGTTTTCCTGAGTTCCTCCTTCCTTTCCATTTCCTGATTTACAGCTGCTCCTGTGATGTTACTCGTATCCCCTATAGTGAAGACTGATGCACCACCTTCTCAAGGGCAATTAGGGATGGGAATAAATGCTGGCCTAGTCAGCAATGCCCACATCCTGCGAACGGATAATAAAAGGAAAAAAATGCACATTTAGGATTTTGGGTGCTGTGGGCACAAAGCAGGTTACATAAAAGATTCCTTGGGCGCTAGTGATCCGACAATTTGGCAAGGGCTCCTCCGCACATTGTCCTGTGTGGTTGCTAGCTCGGCTTCTGAATGCTGCTCTGTGAAGCTCCAGCTCAGAGAACAGTAGCTGGCCAGCTTTACGTTCTCTCACCATTTATCAGAGCTGGCCACGCAAGCCAAGTTGCCAGCGGTCCGGGACACGGTGCCAATTCCGAGCTACTCGGAAAGGCCAGAGCCCAGCAGGTACATTCTCCGATTTCTCTCTGCATTCTTTTCTCCTTCCCCCCCACCCCCAACCTCCTTGGCTTCCCACGCAGGACGCTGTGATCAATCACAGAATTGTGTTCCCGAAGCACAGGTCATCACCTTTTCAAACGCTTGCTTCTTTCAGTGGTGTTAATGCAGTCTCTCTGTCTGTTCACTGCCTGAGAGGGAGAGAGAGAGGCTGAGGTGGAGGTGTCACATTAAAAGCCCTGGCAGACATCAGAGAAGTAGTAATTAGCAATCCTCTAGGATTGTCCTGGAGTCCTCCAGAAATTGAAGACCAATCTTCCAGGGCACAGCGGAGCACAACCCTGGAGAAAAATCATTGGGGCATTTTCTTTTTTTTTAAATCTGTTCTTTTTCAAATTTTCTTTGAACTTTTCCCTTTACCAGATGTAAAAATATTGAAAATTGTGGGGGTGGGAATAAAGATAAAAGCAAAAAACTGTGGACGCTGTAAATCCAAAATAAAAATACCTGGAAAAACTCAGCAGGTCTGACAGCATCTGCGGGAGAGGAGCACAGTTAACGTTCCCAGTCCGTCGATGGAGTCCATACGATGGAGACCTTCTGAGCTTTTCCAGGTATTTTAATCTTTGGGGTGGGAATAAAGGCTGTTTGGCTGACAGTCAATTCAAGCATCATCCAAGGCGGTGATGAGTCCCTCTGCTTTCTGACTGGCGGAGTAAGGTACGAGGACAGACAAACGAATGGCTGGAGCAGGAGGAGGGGGACGAGTCCATGTGACTCAACCTCCGGGGACACATTCAAAGGCAGTTGGCAACCCGACAGCGAAGGCACATTCAAGGGTCTCATCATCGAGGCTTGCGTTTCCCTAGCGTCCATCACAGACTCAGGACCCCTCAAAGTGCTTTCGGAGTCCCTCGCGGGGTGAGGGTCGCTGCTCCCGGGGGTGGCCGACGTGTGCACAGCAAGATCCCACAAATTGCAATGGATGAGCAGACAGTGGTTGAGTGCTGGGGTGGGGGTCAATCTTTCGCCCTACAAGGGGGGTGCTCACCAGCACGGTCGGGGGGTGGGTGGAGGGAGTGGAGCTGGATGACTGCCCCATCTTGGAGGAGCCGAGGTTCGTTATCTGCCCAGCCTTTCGTGTCGTGAGATGCTTTGTGGCGGCCGGCAGTTCAGGTCGGTGGTGCATCACAGAGGGGGGCCATCGCACTCGGTATAAAGGCCATTGGGGAGTATTCAGGAGTCCACAACAAACACCCGCAGCCCAGGGGAGACTCCCCCCCCAGTCACCCAGGGACCAACCCGTGCCAGTTTCTCACTGTTTTCGATTGTGGGGTGTGCTGCCAGGGGGTAGTTCAGGCCCTGGAGGTAGACCCCTGAAGCCCCCTAAAACTAACTTGCAGCCAGTCCTGTTCACCCATCGCCCAATGCTCACTAAACACACCTCACTTTTAAAATTCACATCCTTCTTTTCAATTCCCTCCATGACCTCGTACCTATCTCTGTAACCTCCTCCAGACCCTCCCTATCTCTGTAACCTCCTCCAGACCCTCCCTATCTCTGTAACCTCCTCCAGACCCTCCCTATCTCTGTAACCTCCTCCAGCCCCTACACCCCTCCCTATCTCTGTAACCTCCTCCAGACCCTACACCCCTCCCTATCTCTGTAACCTCCTCCAGACCCTCCCTAACTCTGTAACCTCCTCCAGCCCCTACACCCCTCCCATTCTCTATAACTTCCTCCAGCCCTGACACCCCTCCCTATCTCTGTAACCTCCTCCAGACCCTCCCTATCTCTGTAACCTCCTACACCCCTCCCTATCCCTGTAACTTCCTCCAGCCCCTACACCCCTCCCATTCTCTATAACTTCCTCCAGCCCTGACACCCCTCCCTATCTCTGTAACCTCCTCCAGCCCCTACACCCCTCCCTATCTCTGTAACCTCCTCCAGCCCCTACACCCCTCCCTATCTTTGTAACCTCCTCCAACCCCTACAACCCTCCCTATCTCTGTAACCTCCTCCAGCCCCTACACCCCTCCCTATCTCTGTAACCTCCTCCAGCCCCTACAACCCTCCCTATCTCTGTAACCTCCTCCAGCCCCTACACCCCTCCCATTCTTTATAACCTCCTCCAATCCCTACACCCTTCCCTATCTCTGTAACCTCCTCCAGCCCCTACACCCCTCCCTATCTCTGTAACCTCCTGCAGCCCCTACACCCCTCCCTATCACTGGAACCCGTTTCAGCCCCTACACCCCTCCCTATCTCTGTAACCCCCCTCCAGCCCCTACACCCCTCCCTATCTCTGTAACCCCCCTCCAGCCCCTACACCCCTCCCTATCTCTGTAATCTCCTCCAGCCCCTACACCCCTCCCTATCTCTGTAACCTCCTCCAGCCCCTACACCCCTCCCTATCTCTGTAACCTCCTCCAGCCCTTACACCCCTCCCTATCTCTGTAACCTTCTCCAATTCCGGCCTCTTGCGCATCCCCCGATTCC
Organism: Cetorhinus maximus; assembly: GCF_964194155.1. Classification (NCBI taxonomy): domain Eukaryota; kingdom Metazoa; phylum Chordata; class Chondrichthyes; order Lamniformes; family Cetorhinidae; genus Cetorhinus; species Cetorhinus maximus. The sequence goes on from NW_027597358.1 coordinate 38,508, forward strand.
CATCGCTCCACCATTGGCGGCCGTGCCTTCAGCTGCCTGGGGGGCCCTGAGCTCTGGAATTCCCTCCCTCAACCTCTCTGTCTTCCTCCTCCTTTAAGACGCTCCTCAAAACCGACCTCTTAACCTCCTGTCCCTAATGCCTCCAAACGTGGCCCCAGGGTCAGATTATACTGGGCAATGCTCCTGTGAAGCGCTGTAGGATATCTTACCATGTTGAGGGTGCTATAGAAATGCAAGTTGTTCCTTGGGGGGGCGGGGGGGGGGGAAATGGAGGAGGTTACAGCAAGGGGGAGCCAAGACCATGAAGGTGGGGGTTGAGGGTCTGTGGAGGGTTATACTTTAAAACGTGACTGAGATTTTTAAAATCGAGCAGCAGACTGGCAGAGGAGCAGGGCATCGGGAAATACCCCTCCCCAGAGGCAGACTGTGGCTACCTCTCAGTGAGAGCTGAAGACACTTCACCAACGCAAAATAAAGGCCGATTAATGGATTCCGGACTGGGAAAAGGACCGGAATTAACTGAAGCCAGCCAGACAACTCATCTCCGTGTGATCCCTGACTAAATAATCAACTCCCCTTGATGGCACCATTCAGTGAGGTGACAGCCAGAACAGACAGGCTCTGTTCTCTCTGGTTCCAGACTAATTCACTCGTTCACGTTGCTAGCCCCCTACCCCCTGTGTCCACAACAGACAGGGGGGGGCCCTCCTGCATTGACATTTTTTGCTTTTTTAAACCTCACCATGTGGGCAGTCCCTCAGTGAGCATTTCCCCACAACACACACACACAACCCCCCCACCAGCACCACTGAGTCAGCAAGTTGCTCTGGACACTTGAGCACAAAATGCAGGCCAGCGCTGAGGGAGTGCCGCACTGTCGGCGGGTCAGTACTGAGGGAGTGCCGCACTGTCGGCGGGTCAGTACTGAGGGAGTGCTGCACTGTCGCAGGGTCAGTACTGAGGGAGAGCCGCGCTGTCGGAGGGTCAGTACTGAGGGAGTGCTGCACTGTCGGAGGGTCAGTACTGAGGGAGAGCCGCGCTGTCGGAGGGTCAGTGCTGAGGGAGCGCCGCACTGTCGGAGGGTCAGTACTGAGGGAGCGCCGCACTGTCGGAGGGTCAGTACTGAGGGAGCGCCGCACTGTCAGAGGGTCAGTACTGAGGGAGCGCCGCACTGTCGGAGGGTCGGTACTGAGGGAGTGCTGCACTGTCAGAGGTCCGGTACTGAGGGAGCGCCTCATTCAACCTCTCCCAGCCCTGGCCTACACCCACTCCCCCAGGCCACGCCCCCTCCCCACTCGCCTTCCCCGCTCATCCACAAGTCCGCTGTCAGCAAAAGGAACTCTCATTGGTCCCCGGCCTTTCACCCCTCAGGACATCCCAAAGTGATTCACCACCAGCGAAGGACTGCTTTTGAACTGTGATCACTGTTGTGATGTAGGAAACACAGCTGCCAATTTGTGCACAGCAAGATCCCACACACAGCAATGTGATAATGACCCAGACACCAGACAATGAAGTGTTTTTTTTAAGTGTAGTCGCTGTTGTAATGCAGGAAATGTGGCAGCACTTCCTCAGTACTGACCTTCCGACAGTGCGGCTCTCCCTCAGTACTGACCCTCCGACAGTGCGGCTCTCCCTCAGTACTGACACTCCGACAGTGCGGCACTCCCTCAGCACTGACACTCCGACAGTGCGGCACTCCCTCAGCACTGACCCTGACAGTGCGGCGCTCCCTCAGTACTGACCCTCCGACAGTGCAGCGCTCCCTCAGTACTGACCCTTCGACAGTGCAGCACTTCCTCAGTACTGACCCTCCGACAGTGCGGTGCTCCCTCAGTACTGACCCTCCGACAGTGCGGCACTCCCTCAGTACTGACCCTCCAACAGTGCGGCGCTCCCTCAGTACTGACCCTCCAACAGTGCAGCGCTTCCTCAGTATTGACCCTCCAACAGTGCGGCACTCTCTCAGTACTGACCCTCCAACAGTGCGGCGCTCCCTCAGCACTGACACTCCGACAGTGCGGCACTCCCTCAGTACTGACCCTCCGACAGTGCGGCACTCCCTCAGCACTGACCCTGACAGTGCGGCACCCCCTCAGTACTGACACTCCGACAGTGCGGCGCTCTCTCAGTACTGACCCTCCGACAGTGCGGCTCTCCCTCAGCACTGACCCTGACAGTGCGGCACTCCCTCAGTACTGACCCTCCGACAGTGCGGCACTCCCTCAGTACTGACCCTCCGACAGTGCGGCGCTCACTCAGTACTGACCCTCTGACAGTCAAGCTGCCGTCACCAAGCCTGACCACCACCCAGTCCCCTCCCCCTCTCCGCCTCCTTTCCCTTCAACACCGGGCGAGCAGAAAGATCAAGGAGGAAGGTCTGAGGTGCAGGGGCAGCTTAGCAATGAGGCACTGCATCCTCTCACACTCAGCGAGGACGTTAAACGCTGCATGGGGGAGGAGAGTGGGGAGAGAGTCGGGAGGCGGAATCCAACCAGCGACGTCAGTAAGCACAGGGAGTGTGCAACACACTTCCCAGCCCCAGCCCCAATAGGTTGGATCATGCTGCAGACCTCATCCTCACAGCAAGCCTCAGTAATGGGAGCCAATCTGATGCAGCGGGCTAAGCGCCCATTTTGAGGTTGAGAGGGAATCTAACTATCTCCCCTTGACATTCAATGGCATCACCATCACTGAATCCCCCACTATCAACATCCTGGGGTTACCATTGGCCAGAGACTGAATTGGACCAGCCATATAAATACTGTGGCTACAAGAGCAGGTCAGAGGCTGGGAATCCTGCGGTGAGTAACTCACCTCCTGACTCCCCAAAGCCTGTCCACCATCTACAAGGCACAAGTCAGGAGTGTGATGGAATACTCCCCACTTGCCTGGATGAGTGCAGCTCCCACAACACTCAAGAAGCTCGACACCATTCAGGACAAAGCAGCCCCGCTTGATCGGCACCCCATCCACAAACATTCACTCCCTCCACCACCGACGCACAGTAGCAGCAGTGTGTGTACCATCTACAAGATGCACTGCAGCAACTCACCAAGGCTCCTTAGACAGCACCTTCCAAACCCACCACCTCTACCATCTAGAAGGACAAGGGCAGCAGACACATGGGGAACACCACCACCTGCAAGTTCCCCTCCGAGCCACTCACCATCCTGACTTGGAAATATATCGGCCGTTCCTTCACTGTCGCTGGGTCAAAATCCTGGAACTCCCTCCCTAACAGCACGGTGGGTGTACCTACACCACAGGGACTGCAGCGGCTCAAGAAGGCGGCTCACCCACCACCTTCTCAAGGGGGCAATTAGGGATGGGCAATAAATGCTGGGCCCAGCCCAGCGAAGCCCACATCCCCGTGAAAGAAAATAACAAAAAAATGTGAGTGTGAAAACGCCACTGCCAAACATTGTAGCGCCAGAACCTTCTCCAGACCCGAGTGAAGTGGTTCGATGGGGCGGCTCCCCAACCCCAGCTTCCCCATGATAGGGGAACCGAGAAATAGGCGCCCTGAGAATGAATTAAAACAAAAACCAAGCAGGCGCTCCGGGCACTCACGCAAAACAGGACATTAAGGCCAGGTACAGCTCCAAATTTCGATGTGGCTCTCCTAGTCGAAATTCTCTTCGAGACGGGGGGGGGGGAAAAAATAACCCATTGTAAAATACAGAGTGATCTTTTTTTTTTGTTTAAAAACTTTCATTTGTAAAATACTGTACATTGAACTCGAAAGCACGCCAATCCAAACCCTGGCGTGTGCGAGATTTGTCAGTCCTGGTGTTTTAAAGGGATGTGGGTACCTTTCCCATCCCCTGACCTTCATCACCTTCATTTTCATCGCGAGCTTTGAAGGGGTGTCCGGGCACCTCGCTCGGGCTCCGGCGGAGTCGGGGGGGCTAGTTATGGGTGGCGCACGTCAGACAGCGTCGGTGTCACACGGTTAAGTATTCCCCCTCCCCTGACTGTCCCCCGCCAACGGTGACAACTCTGAACTCAGCCAGTGGCAGACACGCTTCCTCTGGGATGGGGAGGGGGAAGGGGGGGGTCAGACAACCCTGCTGTCGGCCGGGTTATTTGTGCCTGTAAGACCGCGCAGTGTGACCTGTGTCTCTTCCCCACCTTCGGTGCTGGGTCATGGAGGGTGGGTGGGGGTGTGAGTCCCCCCCCTGTTACAGGAGGAACTTTCTACAGCGCCCTTCACCACCTCAGGGACGTACAGCGGCGCCGCCCGGTAGGTTTTTCTGAAGCGCGGTCGCCGTTGCGGTGTGGGAAACGCGACGGCCGATCTGCGCACAGCAAGATCCCACTAACAGCGACGTGATAACGACCCGGATCGTCTGGGTTTTTTTTTTTCTCCTTTTTGTTGCAGCGATGTCGGTCGGGGGAATAAGCGCTGGTCCCCGGGACATCGGGCCACACCCACCCTCCTCCGCTCTCCGTCCGATAGCAGGCCGCGGGATCGTTTACATTCGCTCGAGGGGGGCAGGCGGGGAGCCTCGGTTTCACGCCCCCCCCCGCCCGACAGTGCGGCACTCCCCTCAGCGCTGGCGCTGGGGACATCTCTTGGCGCGCGGATGGTGCGAGGGAGCAGCCGTAGGGCTGCCCACGGCTGACAGAGAGGGGAAGCCACGGAGACGGAAACCCAGCGGGTCACGGGCTGACTTGCTGGAACCATCTACTCCACCGCCCTCCGGCTGACCGACCCCCCAGCAAGAAATCTGAACCGGATTCCCCCGATCTGAGTCCTGTCGGCTGATGCAGGACGTGCTCAGCTCTCTCCCCGCCCCCGGGCCCCACCCAGAGCCCCTCGGTCCGCCGCACGTTCCCCACGTTCCAGTCTCACCGGGCGTCCCACCAAAGCGGCCGGCGGCAATACACCCCCAACCCAGCCACAGCTGCCTCCGGAAACAGCCACAGAGCCAGGGGTCTCCCTGATTTAAGGTGCAACATTCTCCACACAGCCCGAGGGAGACGCCCAGTACAATGAGGTTAAAAGGTTCTTTTTTTTTTTTTGCATTTTAAACAGAAATATAAAAAAACAGGCAGTGTGATCTACTTCATAAAAATGTCTTGCCTTCAGGAAAAGGTGAAACGGGGCAGGATTCTGCGATGTGTACATCGTATGGAGTGTGTGCGAGAGTGTGTGTGCGAGAGTGTGAGTGAGTGTGTGTGCGCGCGTGCACTTGTTTGTGTGAGTGAGAGTTGTACAGTGTGTGAAAGAGGGAGAGAGGGCGAGTGTGAGATTGAGAGAGAGAAATTGAGAGTGAGAGAGTGAGAGAGAGAGTGAGAGAAGAGTGAGAGTAAGTGAAGAGTGAGTGTGTGAGGGAGATCGAGAGAGTGGGAGAGAGGGGGCGGGAGAGAGGGGGCGGGAGGGAGAGAGGGGGGGCGGGAGGGAGAGAGGGGGGCGGGAGGGAGAGAGGGGGGAGGGAGAGAGGGGGGCGGGAGGGAGAGAGGGGGGCGGGAGGGAGAGAGGGGGGCGGGAGGGAGAGAGGGGGGCGGGAGGGAGAGAGGGGGGCGGGAGGGAGAGAGGGGGGCGGGAGGGAGAGAAGGGGGCGGGAGGGAGAGAAGGGGGCGGGAGGGAGAGAGGGGGGCGGGAGGGAGAGAGGGGGGCGGGAGGGAGAGAGGGGGGCGGGAGGGAGAGAGGGGGGCGGGAGGGAGAGAGGGGGGCGGGAGAGAGAGAGGGGGCGAGAGAGAGAGAGGGGGCGAGAGAGAGAGAGGGGGCGAGAGAGAGAGAGGGGGCGAGAGAGAGAGAGAGGGGGCGAGAGAGAGAGAGGGGGCGAGAGAGAGAGAGGGGGCGAGAGAGAGAGGGGGAGAGAGAGAGAGAGAGGGGGCGAGAGAGAGAGAGGGGGCGAGAGAGAGAGAGGGGGCGAGAGAGAGAGAGGGGGCGAGAGAGAGAGGGGGCGAGAGAGGGGGCGAGAGAGAGAGGGGGCGAGAGAGAGAGAGAGGGGGCGAGAGAGAGAGAGAGGGGGCGAGAGAGAGAGAGAGGGGGCGAGAGAGAGAGAGAGGGGGCGAGAGAGAGAGAGAGGGGGCGAGAGAGAGAGAGGGGGCGAGAGAGAGAGAGGGCGAGAGAGAGAGAGGGGGCGAGAGAGAGAGAGGGGGCGAGAGAGAGAGAGGGGGCGAGAGAGAGAGAGGGGGCGAGAGAGAGAGAGGGGGCGAGAGAGAGAGAGGGGGCGAGAGAGAGAGAGGGGGCGAGAGAGAGAGAGGGGGCGAGAGAGAGAGAGGGGGCGAGAGAGAGAGAGGGGGCGAGAGAGAGGGGGCGAGAGAGAGAGAGGGGGCGAGAGAGAGAGGGGGCGAGAGAGAGAGAGGGGGCGAGAGAGAGAGAGGGGGCGAGAGAGAGAGAGGGGGCGAGAGAGAGAGAGGGGGCGAGAGAGAGAGAGGGGGCGAGAGAGAGAGAGGGGGCGAGAGAGAGAGAGGGGGCGAGAGAGAGAGAGGGGGCGAGAGAGAGAGAGGGGGCGAGAGAGAGAGAGGGGGCGAGAGAGAGAGAGGGGGCGAGAGAGAGAGAGGGGGCGAGAGAGAGAGGGGGCGAGAGAGAGAGGGGGCGAGAGAGAGAGGGGGCGAGAGAGAGAGGGGGCGAGAGAGAGAGAGGGGGCGAGAGAGAGGGGGCGAGAGAGAGAGAGGGGGCGAGAGAGAGAGAGGGGGCGAGAGAGAGAGAGGGGGCGAGAGAGAGAGAGGGGGCGAGAGAGAGAGAGGGGGCGAGAGAGAGAGAGGGGGCGAGAGAGAGAGAGGGGGCGAGAGAGAGAGAGGGGGCGAGAGAGAGAGAGGGGGCGGGAGAGAGGGGGCGGGAGAGAGGGGGCGGGAGAGCGAGAGGGGGCGAGAGAGCGAGAGGGGGCGAGAGAGAGGGGGGCGAGAGAGAGAGAGGGGGGCGAGAGAGAGAGAGGGGGCGAGAGAGAGAGAGGGGGCGAGAGAGAGAGAGGGGGCGAGAGAGAGAGAGGGGGCGAGAGAGAGAGAGGGGGCGAGAGAGAGAGAGGGGGCGAGAGAGAGAGGGGGCGAGAGAGAGAGGGGGCGAGAGAGAGAGAGGGGGCGAGAGAGAGAGAGGGGGCGAGAGAGAGAGAGGGGGCGAGAGAGAGAGAGGGGGCGGGAGAGAGAGAGGGGGCGGGAGAGAGAGAGGGGCGGGAGAGAGAGAGGGGGCGGGAGAGAGAGAGGGGGCGGGAGAGAGAGAGGGGGCGGGAGAGAGAGAGGGGGCGGGAGAGAGAGAGGGGGCGGGAGAGCGAGAGGGGGCGGGAGAGCGAGAGGGGGCGGGAGAGCGAGAGGGGGCGGGAGAGCGAGAGGGGGCGAGAGAGAGAGAGAGGGGGCGAGAGAGAGAGAGAGGGGGCGAGAGAGTGGGAGTGTGTGTGTGTGTGTGTGAGCGAGAGACAGTATGCATGAGAGAGTGTGTGTGTGACTGTGAGTGTGCGCGTTTTGTATGCATGTGTAAGAATCTGTTTCTTTTAATATAAAAACACAACTTCAGTACTTTATAATCCCTCAACCCTCTTAGCATCAGTCCGCTTGCTATGTCCCATGTCTATGTATCGTCCGTGCCTGAGTTGCCATCTTCAGGGTAAGTTTCCGATACTGGCCTGTTCCTGCTCTCAGAGAGGAGGGGGAGTTCTGACATCATCACAGGCAGGAGGCTCACTGGTGTTCAGGGGGGGTGGGGTAACTCTGCCCCTCACGCCCACCCTCCACACGCCTGCTACTTCTGGCCCGGCTGTCCTCCAACCTCACGCTCTAACTGAGCTTCCACCAGTTTGTAGAGCTCCATGGTGGCACGGGCGTCTTCCACCGACGAGTGTCCCTGTTTCCCCACCTGAGGAGAGATCAGACAGGAGAGAGCTTGAGAAAGGGCCGCGCCGAGCCACACAGCACAAAGAACTGGCCACTCGGCCCATCGTACCTCTGCCGCCACTTCGAAAGATCTATCCAATGGGTCCCCACTTTTCCCGGAGCCCTGCATACTTTTCCCCTTACAGGAGTTTAAAACTGGAAATGCAAAACTGTTTAGATGGAGTCTATTGTTTCAACCATTCAATGTGAAGATTGTTCACACTGCTGGTAAAGATAATGTGATCACGGATGCATTGTCCCGGGTGTAAATGACTGAAATAAGCATAAGGGGGAAGGATGAATGAATGTAAGTCTCGTGTTTTGTTGTCCATGTTGCACACACCTTGTGGTGAAACGCATTTTCGAAATGGCGTTTCATCTCTTTTAAGGGTGGAGGCACGTAAAGAACCTATTTTTTTTATTTTTCTTGGACTGTAAAACTTTAAAAACTACCATGGCTGCACTTGAAAGATATGTCCACTGGAACAGGAAGAGGAATATCTACAGTGTTGCTATCCTGGAACAGAATGTGCCATAAAAGTACATGATGGTGGCAGAAAGGAGTTCTGGACTAAGGGGAATTGCCTGACAACAGTATTTAATCGGCCCCTGACCAGGTGCCCAGGGTTTTGTGTAGTAACAGTGCAGGCGGTATAGCTCCAAGCCTGCAAAGAGGGAAGACCTAAAACTCCTCTCTCCTGTGTTTGTAAGATTCCAGTATTTGCGCCATAGTAACCAGCTGGCTATCCCTCACATCTCTATAACCTGCTTTCTCTGGAAACCCCTGTCAAGGGGAAAAGGGGAGAAATCACTAGTAAAGACATTGAAAAGCAAGTTTATTCAACCAGTGAACCACAGACTGAAAGTGCTGGGAGTCCACCTTGTGTCATCAACAACAAACTGCAATGAATCTGGAAGACATCAATCAAAGTCAACCCATCTAGTCCTGTACTCCGGATAGGTGCTATTGAGCTGTTTTATCTCACCCTTAAAATCCATGTTTTGTGTGTCTTACGTGAGTGTGTTTGTGTACAGGAGTTTAAGAAGGGGTAGAGTTTAAGTTATTGAGTTAGAAGTTAGCAGTTCATATCTCTTTCTTTTGCCGCTAGTTAAAGGCAATTTCAATAAAGTTATTTACTTGTTAGGCTTACACACCTGGTGCTCGTATTCTGTTAGCCTAAATTAAACAGTTAGGTAGAATTGGGGCAATCTGGTGGTTTGGTCAAACTGTAGCTCAGCTCAAAGCACCCTTGCCTTTGAATCAGAGGGTTGTGGGTTCATGTCCCACTCCCGGAAACCAAGAACTGTGATTGTACTCGAAAGAGTTGCAATCTGTGACTGATAACTCGAAAGAGTTTGTCACTGTTCAGGGAGGTGTCAGCTGTGGCTCAGTTCATAGCACCCTCGCCTTTGAATCAGAGGGTTGTGGGTTCATGTCCCACTTCCGGAAAACCAAGAACTGTGATTGCACTCGAAAGAGTTGTGACTGTTGATAACTCGAAAGAGTTTGTCACTGTTCAGGGAACAGTGGAGCTGGATATTACAGTGCGCTATCCCCAGTGAGTCGTGACAACACATGAACTGAAGTCCCTCATCCCGGGTCCCATTCTGGGAAAACCTCCCCCCGCACCCTCTCCGAGGCCTTGGCATCCTTCGCAAAGTGCGGGGCGCAGAGGTGGGCACAGTGCTCCAGCTGGGGATCAAACCAGACAGACTTAAAAACAAAATGATCCACGTCACCAAGAGACGGTGGGTCCTTGCATTACGCAGTGATGGGCATTACAACAATTAACATTTCTATGGCACCTTGAATGCAGTGAAACGTCCCAAGGTGCTTCACAGGAACAAAGTCTGACCCCGAGCCACCTCAGCAGGTGACCAAAAGCTCGGTCAAAGAGGTCTGTTTTAAGGAGCGTCTTAAAGGAGGAGGAGAGAGAGAGAGAGAGCAAGCGTGTGAGAGGGAGAAAGAGAGAGAGAGAGAGAGAGAGTATGTGTGGTGGAGAGGTTTAGGGAGGGAATTCCAGAGCTCAGGACCCCAGGCAGCTGATGGCACGGCCGCCAATGGTGGAGCGATGGAAATCAGTGCACACTCAAGAGGCCGGAACTGGAGGAGCGCAGAGATCTCGGAGGGTTGTAGGGGCTGGAGGAGGTTACAGAGATAGGGAGGGGTGTAGGGCCTGGAGGAGGTTACAGAGATAGGGAGGGGTGTAGGGGCTGGAGGAGGTTACAGAGATAGGGGTGTAGGGGCTGGAGGGGGTTACAGAGATAGGGAGGGGTGTAGGGGCTGGAGGAGGTTAGGGATAGGGAGGGGTGTAGGGGCTGGAGGAGTTTACAGAGATAGGGAGGGGTGTAGGGGCTGGAGGAGGTTACAGAGATAGGGAGGGGTGTAGGGGCTGGAGGGGGTTACAGAGATAGGGAGGGGTGTAGGGGCTGGAGGAGGTTACAGAGATAGGGAGGGGTGTAGGGGCTGGAGGAGGTTACAGAGATAGGGAGGGGTGTAGGGGCTGGAGGAGGTTACAGAGATAGGGAGGGGAGGAGGGATTTGAAAACAAGGATGGAGAATATTAAAACCAAGGCCTTGCTGGACTGGGAGCCAGTGTAGAGTCGCGAGCACGAGGGAGGTGATTGGGGGTGGGGGGGTGTGTGTGGAGACAGAGACCTGGTTCGCGTTGGGGTACGGCTGTCACCGGGGGTGCGGGCGGCACTGACCCACCTGGATGTCCCGATGAAGCAGCTGCTTTGTCAGTCGCTTCAGGGACACGGATTCCTTCTCGGGGAAGCCGGCCTTTCGGTTCAGGAGCGGGATCTTCGAGGTGTCCCGGGTCATCGACTGCGGGTGGAAGTAGTTGAGTGCCTTGAAGTCGTTGTGCACCGCGTGGCCGACCACAATCTTGCCGCAAAGGACCTTTAAAATCTGCAAAAACAAGTGGGGACGGGTCGTGAAAACGGTTGGCAAAACAGCCGACAGACTCATAGACCCACCCCCCCACCGCGCCTCAGGATTGGGCCTCGGAGGGCGGGTGGGGAGCAGGGCAGCCTCACCAGAACGATCCCGGGACCGAAAGGGTTAAATTCTGCGGACAGGTCGCACAGACTCGATGTGCATTCCCTCGAGTGCAGAAGATTAAGGGGTGACGTCATCGAGGGGTTAAAGCTGACTAAAGGATTCGGCAGGATCGATAGAGAGAAACTATCTCAACTGCTAGCGGCGGGGGCCCCCTCCCAGAACAAGGGGGTGGGGGGCACAGAACCTCAAAACCAGAGCCAGGGGTGATGTCAGGAAGCACTTCTTCACACACAGAGGGGAGTGCGAATCTGGAACTTTCTCTCCCCACCCTCCCCCCCACCCCACCCCACAACCCCCAAAAAAACCTGTCGAGGCTGAGGGGTCAATTGAAAATGTCAAACTGAGATTGATGGGTTTAGATTTTTGTTGGGTAGGGGGGGACTAAGGGTTCTGGGACCAAGATGGAGTTAAGATACAGGTCAGCATTGATCTAACTGAAGGGTGGACGGACTCAAGAGGGGCTAAATAGCCTCCTGCTCCTGTGCAACAGGCTCGAGGGGGGCTAAATGGCTTCCTCCAGTTTCGGTGTAATAGGCCCGAGAAGGGGGCTGACTGGCCTCCTCCTGTTCCTTGGTGACAGGCTCAGAGGGACTGAAAGACCTCCCTTGTTCTTGTGGAACAGAATTGAGGGGCTGAATGGGCCTCCTCCTGTTCCTGTGTAACAGGCTTGAGAAGGGGGGCTGAATGGGCCTCCTCCTGTTCCCGTGGTGCTCCTGAGTCAGCCCACTCCTCCGCACGGGGCAGCTGACAACCCCCAGCGCCGCGCGCCCACCGCTCCGCCCCACCCCCTCCCACAAATCCCAGCCCGCAGCCCACACGGCCTCCCCGCCCCGCACTGGCCGGGGAAACGTTGCCGGGAGAGGCCTTACCTCTTTCTGTGCCAGTTTGAAGGGCGTGGCGTTCTTCATGTGCTGCCTGCGGATGCCGCTCCAGCGGGTCCGGTAGTTGGTGATGGGGTTCGGGGGGAGGATGTATTTATCGTAGACCAGGTCTCCGTCGTAGCCGATGACGCTGCACCGCGCCAGCTCACTCCTCTTGCCCCCCTGGCCCGTGCCCACCATCTCGCAATCCAGGGCCACGCACTTGTAGGGCCGGGCCTTGCCGTTGCCGGTGGCGGGCGGCGAGGGGGGGCGCCTGGCGGGCGAGGGGGGGCGCTTGGCGCCGCGGGCGGGGGCCGGGAGGCCGCTCTGGCACTCGCCGAGGAGCAGGTCCCTCTCCGGCGGGCGGGTTGGGGGCCGGGAGGAGTTCGAAGGGGCCGCCTTCCACGGCCGGGCGGCCCCCTTGCCCGGCGGCCGGGCTCCGGGGGTCTCCGCCCCGTTGGCGACCCCGGCGCACGTGCCGGAGAGGGGCGCCCGGGCGGGCTGGGAGCCGTTGGGCCCCCTCCTCTCCGGCGCCGCCCGGGACCCCCGTTTCTTGATGAGGTAGCCTCTCCTCTCCAGGTAGGCGCGTCTCTTCAGGAAGCGCCAGTGCTTGACGTTGGGCTGGGCCGGCTTCTGGGGCTTGCCAGCGGTGAAGTCCAGGTTCAGCACGAGATCCGACATGGCGCGGGTGGCCGCGGGAGGGAGCAGCAGCAGCAGCCCCCACCCCCCCCACCACAAGCCTGCCACCTCGCCTAGGGCCGGTCCGGCGGGCAGCACAGGCACCAGCGACCCCTCCTCTCCAGGCTCCTTCGGGAGGCCCGACCGTCAGAGACCAACAGCAGCCATTTCGACACCTGAAATCGGGGCAGAAACGTGGGGAGGTCAGAACGGAGAGGGCCCCGGCCACCTGGAAACACCAAACGCTTTGCTCTAGGGAAGAGGAGGCTGAGGAGGGTGGGGGGGTGACCCGATCGAGGGCTTTAAAATTCTGAAAGGGTTTCGATAGGGTCGACGGAGACTACTTGTCGGGAGGGGAGGGGAGACCAGAACTAGGGGGGCCATCAATATAAGACACTCACTGATAAATCCGATGGGGGATTCAAGAGAAACTACTTCACCCAGAGAGTGGGGAGGACGTGGGACGCGCTCCCGCGGGGAGTGGGGGGAACGTGGGACGCGCTCCCGCGGGGGGAACGTGGGACGCGCTCCCACGGGGGGAACGTGGGACTCGCTCCCGCGGGGGGAACGTGGGACGCGCTCCCGCGGGGGGAACGTGGGACGCGCTCCCGCGGGGGGAACGTGGGACTCGCTCCCACGGGGGGAACGTGGGACTCGCTCCCGCGGGGGGAACGTGGGACGCGCTCCCGCGGGGAGTGGTCGAGGTGAATCGCAGAGATGGATTGAAGGGGGGAAGCTGGATAAACACACGAGGGAGAAAGGAATAGAAGGATATGGTGATGGGGGAAGATGAAGAAGGGGGTGGGAGGAGGCTCATGTGGAGCAGGAACACAAGCACGGAGCAGAAAGGCTTTATGTTGTAAATACAATGAATGCGCCACAACTTAAACAGAAATTTCCACCCCCTCTTCATCTCACCCCATCACCACATCCTTCTAATCCTTTCTCTCTTGAATACCCTTGACCAGAAGCTGAACTGGACCACCCATATAAATACTGTGGCTACAAGAGCAGGTCAGAGGCTGGGAATCCTGCGGAGAGTAACTCACTTCCTGACTCCCCAAAGCCTGTCCACCATCTACAAGGCACAAGTCAGGAGTGGGATGGAATACTCCCCACTTGCCTGGATGAGTGCAGCTCCCACAACACTCAAGAAGCTCGACACCATCCAGGACAAAGCAGCCCCGCTTGATTGGCCCTTCCAAACCCACCACCTCTACCACCTAGAAGGACAAGGGCAGCAGACACATGGGGAACACCACCACCTGGAAGTTCCCCTCCAAGCCCTTCACCACCCTGACTTGGAAATATATCGGCTGTTCCTTCACTGTTGCTGATTCCAAATCCTCCCTAACAGCACGGTGGGTGTACCCACAGTGGTTCAAGAAGGCAGCTCACCACCACCTTCTCAAGGGGCAATTAGGGATGGGCAATATATGGTGGCCTAGTCGACACTCACATCCCATATATGAATTTTTAAAATTTGAAAGAATGTGGGAGCGAGTTCTACATTCTCCCCACTCTCGGGGGTAAAGAAGTTTCCCCTGAATTCTTAAAAATTTCTAAATAAACTTTGTAAAAATAAATGACATAACTGTTCAGATTTAACATGTACTGGCTCGATTTCTGTTAATACAGTTTGTGGCATACGGAGGTGCCGCACTACAATTACAGGTTATATTTACAACACATGTTTCAGCACACACACAGTCAGACTCACACACACACACACAGTCAGACTCACACACACACACACAGTCAGACTCACACACACACACACAGTCAGACTCACACACACACACACAGTCAGACTCACACACACACACACAGTCAGACTCACACACACACACACAGTCAGACTCACACACACACACACAGTCAGACTCACACACACACACACAGTCAGACTCACACACACACACACAGTCAGACTCACACACACACACACAGTCAGACTCACACACACACACACAGTCAGACTCACACACACACACAGTCAGACTCACACACACACACAGTCAGACTCACACACACACACAGTCAGATTCACACACACACAGTCAGACTCACACACACACACAGTCAGACTCTCACACACACACAGTCAGACTCTCACACACACACAGTCAGACTCTCACACACACACAGTCAGACTCTCACACACACACAGTCAGACTCTCACACACACAGTCAGACTCACACACACACAGTCAGACTCACACAGTCAGACTCACACACACACACACACACTCAGACACACACACACACAGTCAGACACACACACACACAGTCAGACACACACACACACAGTCAGACACACACACAGTCAGACACACACACAGTCAGACACACACACAGTCAGACACACACACAGTCAGACACACACACAGTCAGACACACACACACAGTCAGACACACACACACAGTCAGACACACACACACAGTCAGACACACACACACAGTCAGACACAGCCTCGACGCTTTCCCCAGTGATCAGTGTGGGAGGGGCTGCAGTAGTGTCCCTTGCTCAGTGAGCCTCTGCAGGGGTCTCCCCCAGCTTTAGTGCACCTCTCAGCACATACAGCAGCCCCGGGCTTTATCAGGTGTATATGTCGGGCTCGGACTATAGGGAGATGGTGGCATACTGGTAATGACCCGGGTTCAAATCACACCCAGGGCAGCCGGTGGAATTTAAATTCAATTAATTAAAATCTGAAATTGAAAGCTAGTTGGTGACCATAAAAATCTGGGTCACTCATGCCCCCTTTAGGGAAGGAAATCTGCCGTCCTTACCCAGTCTGGCCTACATGTGACTCCAGACCCACAGCAATGTCCTCCGCCCCTGATCAAACAGCTCAGTTTCAGGGTGGGCGACAAGTGCTGAAAACCCACATCCCATGAAAGGATAAAGCTCTGGTCTTTCCATACACAAGTCCACCTTGACCTCTATCAGGTCCTGCAGCCGACACATTGAGAGGGAAAAGAACACTGACTTTCCCAAGCAGCCCGAGTCACTCCACACTGATCCTGATCAGCATACCCCCGCCTCCGCCCCCTTCCAATTCCCTCAAGTCCACACTCACCCCGCCCAAGACCAGCAGTAGGCCAAACGCAACGATGCTCGACCGAGGCCAGGTAACGCAGCACGGGGGCTGGAAATTCGACCAGGGGAGCTGCGCGCGCACAGCCCACCCTCACAGCGGCTGCCGACCGGAGGGGATTGAGCAAGCTGCAGAGGCGCTGTACATGCAGCCCCAGCCCCCTCACAATGGTTGCCATGCAGTCGCACACGTGCTGGGGAAGAGCCGGGTTTCAACACGGTGTCCCTTATGCACAGAGAGTGAGTGGGGGGACTGTCTGACCATCATATATAGCCATTGTGAGCGTTCACCTCTATTCTGACCTCACACTGCCCCAAGGATTCTACACCCTCCCCCCCACCCAACCCCTCCCCCACTTTCTTCCAATTGTGGCCGTTAGATCTTTTACATCCACCTGAGAGGGCAGACAGAACTCCAATTAATGTTTCATCTGAGAGATGGCACCTCAGTGCGGCGCTCCCTCAGTACTGACCCTCCGACAGTGCGGCGCTCCCTCAGTACTGACCCTCCGACAGTGCGGCGCTCCCTCAGTACTGACCCTCCGACAGTGCGGCACTCCCTCAGTACTGACCCTCCGACAGTGCGGCGCTCCCTCAGTACTGACCCTCCGACAGTGCGGCGCTCCCTCAGTACTGACCCTCCGACAGTGCGGCGCTCCCTCAGTACTGACCCTCCGACAGTGCGGCGCTCCCTCAGTACTGACCCTCCGACAGTGCGGCGCTCCCTCAGTACTGACCCTCCGACAGTGCGGCGCTCCCTCAGTACTGACCCTCCGACAGTGCGGCGCTCCCTCAGTACTGACCCTCCGACAGTGCGGCGCTCCCTCAGTACTGACCCTCCGACAGTGCGGCGCTCCCTCAGTACTGACCCTCCGACAGTGCGGCGCTCCCTCAGTACTGACCCTCCGACAGTGCGGCGCTCCCTCAGTACTGACCCTCCGACAGTGCGGCGCTCCCTCAGTACTGACCCTCCGACAGTGCGGCGCTCCCTCAGTACTGACCCCTCTGACAGTGCGGCACTCCCTCAGTACCGACCCTCCGACAGAGCGACACTCCCTCAGTACTGGCCCTCCGACAGAGCGACACTCCCTCAGTACTGGCCCTCCGACAGTGCGGCGCTCCTCAGTACTGACCCTCCGAAAATGCAGTGCTCCTCAGTATTGACCCTCCGACAGTGCGGCACTCCCTCAATACTGACCCTCCGACAGTGCGGCGCTCCCTCATCACTGACCCTCTGACAGTGCGGCACTCCCTCAGTATCAACCCTCCAACAGTGTGGTGCTCCCTCAGTACTGAGTCTTCCGACAGTGCGGCGCTCCCTCAATACTGACCCTCCGAAAGTGTGGCGCTCCCTCAGTACTGACCCTCTGACAGTGCAGCGCTCCCTCATCACTGACCCTCCGACAGTGAGGCACTCCCTCAGCACTGACCCTCCGACAGTGAGGCATTCCCTCAGCACTGACCCTCCGACAGTGCAGCACTCCCTCAGTACTGACCCCTCCGACAATGCGGCGCTCCCTCAGTACTGACCACTCCAAGCGTGCGGCACTCCCTCAGTACTGGCCCTCTGACAGTGCAGCGCTCCCTCATCACTGACCCCTCCAACAGTGTGGCACTCCCACATAACTGACCCTCCGACATTATGGCACTCCCTCCGACAGTGCGGCGCTCCCTCAATACTGACCCTCCGACAGTGCAGCGCTCTTTCAGTACTGACCCTCCGACAGTGCAGTGCTCCCTCAGTACTGACCCTCCAACAGTGCAGCGCTCCCTCATCACTGACCCTCCGACTGTATGGCACTCCCTCAGTATTAACCCTCCAACAGTGCGGTGCTCCCTCAGTACTGAGCCTTCTGACAGTGCAGCGCTCCCTCAGCACTGACTCTCCGAATGTGCAGCACTCCCTCAGCACTGACCCTCCAACCGTACAGCACTCTCTCAGTACTGACGCTCCAACAGTGCAGCACTCCCTCAGTACTGAGCCCTCCAACTGGGCAGCACTCCCTCAGCACTGACCCTCCAATCGTACAGCTCTCTCTCAGAACTGACCTTCCAACAGCGCGGCGCTCCCTCAGTACTGAGCCCTCCGACTGTGCAGCACTCCCTCAGCACTGACCCTCCAATCGTACAGCACTCTCTCAGTAATGACCTTCCAACAGCACGGCGCTCCCTCAGTACTGAGCCCTCCGACTGTGCAGCACTCCCTCAGCACTGACCCTCCAATCGTACAGCACTCTCTCAGTAATGACCTTCCAACAGCACGGCGCTCCCTCAGTACTGAGCCCTCCGACTGTGCAGCACTCCCTCAGCACTGACCCTCCAATCGTACAGCACTCTCTCAGTAATGACCTTCCAACAGCACGGCGCTCACTACTGACACTGGGATTGTCAGTGGGATTTTGCGCCAGAGTTCCTGGAGCGAGGCTTGAACTCACAGGATTAGGTCTGAGCTAATGTTCTTCCAAATGACAGATACTAACCCTCTTCATTCACCCGCAAATCCTCCCTAACCCAGTTCCACACCCTACCCCTGGGGTGTTGCCCCTAGTCATGGAACAGCTGTCCAGCACATCTGAGCCAAGTGGCATGTTCAACTGCAGGAGGCATCATGATTTAAGTCCGGTTCTCCCCCTACATTCCCCGCCCCGAAACCTCACATGCCAAGTACCTGAGGCACAGTCACCCCAGCTGTTGCTCAGGAAGCATATTGAATAACGGGAGGCATTGCAGACCTGGTTCCCCTTCACCCACACACCGCTGGAAATGGGCTCCCACACGTCCGAGAAAACAGCCCCTCCTGTAGATATAGGCAGGGCTATTGAACTGTGTAGGGCATTACAGCCAATCCACTGTTAACTGGTGACTGTTACCAAGTGAAGCCTCCCAGTGACTTCCCCAATGTTGGAGGAGGGCTTCAGGTTGGTGGGGGGGGGAATGACTGGACCTTGCGGAGGGCATCACTCCCAGTCCAGATGGCTAAGGTACCTCGTGGGGCATCACACCCAGCCTGCCACCATTGAGAAAGGGTGGGCTACTGGACAGCGGAGGGCACCACGGCCGGTCCAGGTGGCTCTTGCACCAGGTAAGGCATCAGACCCAGCATGCCCAGGGTTGAGCGCAGGGCGGGCTATTGCAGCAGGTGAGGCATCACAGCCAGCTGCCTGGCAGGTGGGGCTGTTGGACTGTAGAGGGCATCACAGTCAGTCCAGGCGGCTAATGAGCCAGGTGGACCACCAATCAGCGAGGGGGTGGGCTGTTGGACTGTGGAAGGCATCACAGGCAGCCTGGGTTGTGGGGTGGCTGTTGGACTGTGGAAGGCATCACAGGCAGCCTGGCCCTGTGTTGATGGGTGGCTGTTGGACTGTGGAAGGCATCACAGGCAGCCTGGCCCTAGGTTGAGGAGTGGCTGTTGAACTGCGGAAGGCCTCAGCCCCCCCGGTGTGTGAGTGAAGGTATTTGAAGCCCAATCCCCGGGTCCCTCTCTCTCTCTCTCTCTCACCCGGGCTCCTGGATCACAAGCCGCCACGAGGCCTCAGGCTCCAGCGATAACTTCCGGGGTCAGCGCCGGGGGCAGGGCGGAGAGGCCACTTCCGGGGTCACGACGGCCGGCGCTGATTGGCGGGTATGCGCGAGGCGGGAGGCGGGACTTCCTCCCGGCGCGGGGCGGAAACCCCGCCTCCTGGAGGGCAGCTCCGGCCAATCAGAGCGCGGGCGGACCCCAGACTCAGGAGCAGCAACCGAGGGTGAGAAACACCGACAGTGCCGCGCTCCCTCAGTACTGACCCTCCGACAGTGCGGCACTCCCTCAGTACTGACCCTCCGACAGTGCGGCGCTCCCTCAGTACTGACCCTCCGACAGGGCGGCGCTCCCTCAGCACTGACCCTCCGACAGTGCGGCACTCCCTCAGCACTGACCCTCCGACAGTGCGGCTCTCCCTCAGTACTGACCCTCCGACAGTGCGGCGCTCCCTCAGTACTGACCCTCCGACAGTGCGGCACTCCCTCTGTACTGACCCTCCGACAGTGCGGCACTCCCTCAGTACTGACCCTCCGACAGTGCGGCGCTCCCTCAGTACTGACCCTCCGACAGTGCGGCACTCCCTCAGTACTGACCCTCCGACAGTGCGGCACTCCCTCAGCACTGACCCTCCGACAGTGCCGCGCTCCCTCAGTACTGACCCTCCGACAGTGCGGCACTCCCTCTGTACTGACCCTCCGACAGTGCGGCCCTCCCTCAGTACTGACCCTCCGACAGTGCGGCACTCCCTCAGTACTGACCCTCCGACAGTGCGGCCCTCCCTCAGTACTGACCCTCCGACAGTGCGGCACTCCCTCTGTACTGACCCTCCGACAGTGCGGCCCTCCCTCAGTACTGACCCTCCGACAGTGCGGCCCTCCCTCAGTACTGACCCTCCGACAGTGCGGCACTCCCTCTGTACTGACCCTCCGACAGTGCGGCGCTCCCTCAGCACTGACCCTCCGACAGTGCGGCGCTCCCTCAGTACTGATCCTCCGACAGTGCGGCACTCCCTCAGTACTGACCCTCCGACAGTGCGGCGCTCCCTCAGTACTGACCCTCCGACAGTGCGGCATTCCCTCAGTACTGCCCCTCCGACAGTGCGGCACTCCCTCAGCACTGACCCTCCGACAGTGCGGCGTTCCCTCAGCACTGACCCTCCGACAGTGCGGCGCTCCCTCAGTACTGACCCTCCGACAGTGCGGCACTCCCTCAGTACTGCCCCTCCGACAGTGCGGCGCTCCCTCAGTACTGACCCTCCGACAGTGCGGCGCTCCCTCAGTACTGACCCTCCGACAGTGCGGCACTCCCTCAGTACTGGCCGTGTTGCTGTGGATTTTCTGATGAGTTGATTTTGTCTCCTCTTTTCTCCCCTCAGTGTTCTCTCTGCCACTGATCGGACTCAGGGATGCCAGTAGGCGAGGCTCAGCAGCGGCTCTTTGAGCAGCAGAAGCAGAGAGCTGTGGACATCGTGCGCCTGCTTTCCACCTATTCACACATGCTGGATACCTACGTGATAGTAAGTTGGCATCAGTTGTGGTGAGTAGTGGAACTTCTCTTAGATTCCGTCGTTGGTCTCTTTGATGCTGCTCCCCTAAGCTTAGTGTGTGGAACAAGGATCGCATTTACATAGCGCCATCAGTGTAGTCAAATGCCGTATGGAGCTTCACAGAAGCATTGTCAAAAATGTGACCCTAAGCCACGCAAGGAGATATATAAGGAAAAGTGACCAACTGCACGGTGTTAAGGGAAGGAGAGGAAGAGGTTGAGGGAGTGAATTCCAGAGCTCAGGGTCCCCCCAGGCAGCTGAAGGCACGGCCTCCAACGGCGGAGCGATGGGAATCGGGGGATGGGCAAGAGGCCGGAATTGGAGGAGTGCAGAGATCTCGGAGGGTTGTAGGGGCTGGAGGAGGTTAAAGAGATAGGGAGGGGTGTAGGGGCTGGAGGAGGTTACAGAGATAGGGAGGGGTGTAGGGGCTGGAGGAGGTTACAGAGATAGGGAGGGGTGTAGGGGCTGGAGGAGGTTACAGAGATAGGGAGGGGTGTAGGGGCTGGAGGAGGTTACAGAGATAGGGAGTGGTGTAGGGGCTGGAGGAGGTTACAGAGATAGGGAGGGGCGTAGAGGCTGGAGGAGGTTACAGAGAAAGGGAGGGGTGTAGGGGCTGGAGGACGTTACAGAGATAGGGAGGGGTGTAGGGGCTGGAGGAGGTTACAGAGATAGGGAGGGGTGTAGGGGCTGGAGGAGGTTACAGAGATAGGGAGGGGTGTGGGGGCTGGAGGAGGTTACAGAGATAGGGAGGAGCGTAGGGGCTGGAGGAGGTTACAGAGATAGGGAGGGGCATAGGAGGTTACAGAGGTAGGGAGGGGCGTAGGGGCTGGAGGAGGTTACAGAGATAGGGAGGGGTGTAGGGGCTGGAGGAGGTTACAGAGATAGGGAGGGGTGTAGGGGCTGGAGGAGGTTACAGAGATAGGGAGGCGTGTAGGTGCTGGAGGAGATTACAGAGATAGGGAGGGGTGTAGGGGCTGGAGGAGGTTACAGAGATAGCGAGGGGTGTAGGGACTGGAGGAGGTTACAGAGATAGGGAGGGGCGTAGGGGCTGGAGGAGGTGACAGAGATAGGGAGGGGTGTAGGGGGCTGGAGGAGTTTATGATGTAGGGATGGAGACATGGAGAGATTTGAATGAGTATTTTCAGTTCTCAGTATCTTGCTGCCGCGGTGCTGAGTGACCGTGCATGAGACATGGGGGAGAAAACTGTCTGGTCCCACACCCCCGCCTGTCCAACCCTCTCAGCCACCTCTCGTCCAGCTCCAGTCCCTCTTGAAGTGATGGATAGAATCAGATTCCACCTCAGCCTGAGACCAAACATTCCACATTCTGACACCTCTCTGACTGAGAAAGAATAGCTCTCGTGTCCCCTCTCGACCTTGTGCTGATGGTTTTCAATCCGTGACTTCTAGTCAAGGACGTCTTTGCCAAAGGGAATCGTCTTATTTTTTACCTGCCCTATCAAAACCTCCCACCATCTTGTTAGCTCACCCCTGAGTTCCAGTCCTACCTTCCCAACCACCTCTGCTTTTGACTGATGATTGGTCACGCTCTCGTAAAACTTCCTCTGCGCCCTCCCCTAAGACCTCCACGTCTTTCCCTAACGTGTGTTCCTCTTTCCCGATTCCTTCACGGGATGTGGGCGTCGCTGGGCGAGGCCCGGCATTTGTTGCCCCTCCCTAATTGCCCCTCTTGAACTTTAGCGGCCTCACTCGGCCATTTCAGAGGGGCAGTTAAGGGTCAACCAGCTGCCCGTGGGTGGGATTTGAACCCCTGTCTCCCAGAGCATTAGCCTGGGCCTCTGGATTACTAGCCCAGTGACAGTACCACTACGTCACCGTCGTGTCCAGAATTGGACACAATACCCCAGCTGAGGCCCTAGTTGGCGCTTTACGAAGTCCACTATGATCGCTTGCCTTTAATGTTCTGTTTCTCTTATTTATTTGGGTCTATAAAACCATGTGCGTTTTTAACCATCTTCTCACCTCGGCTCTCAGGCTTTGGCTGTACGGCCGCCCGGGTCACTCCGAAATGATAACATTCTGTCCCCAATGCCTTAACCCTCTGGAAATCACCCAGTCCCCACTCCACCAGCCCGTCCAAACCCGGTTCATCCCGTATCGCTGTGTCTCGCCCTCTCCCGTTGTCCCGGTGTCTCCAGCCTCTGGAGGCTTCCTGCACCCTTTTCCAGGGTCCCTCTTACCTCATTCCTGAACGGAGGCCGCACGCGGCTCCGGGGTGATGTCAGGAAGCACTCCCCCCCCCCCCCCCCCCCCCACCGCCAACAACCACGGCGGGAATGAAAGCTGGAACTCTCTCCCGCACACCCCCCCACCCCCAAACTCCCTCCACCCACAGGCCGCAGGAAAAGCCATTGAGGCTGGTGTGGAGGTGGGGGGCTGCGATCGGGCCGATTGAATCGCTTGTCAGGACTTGAGGGATGGTTCGACTTATGTTGGGTAAGCGGGTTAAGGGTTACGGAAGCGGGGCGGGCGGGCGGAGTTAAGATACAGATCAGCCCCGCGATCCAGTTGAGCGGTGGAACGATCTCGAGGGGCTGAATGGCCTCCTCCCCTTTTGTGTGTAACACACTTTGGGGTATGGACCAAGAATGTTTCGTTGAAATGAAACAGAGTGTTATTCTATCCTCTCTCCTCGCATCTGTTGATGCATCACAGCTAACTCTATTTCCATATTGTTGTAAAGAGAGGCTTGCTGTTGAAGCTTTTCGTCTTGGACTCATCAGGACAGATGCAAGAATACCAAATTTCAAACAGCAACAATTTATACTGCATGAAAAAAATTGTTGGCAAGTTGGCCCTGATTGGTCAAAGCGTTGCCCTGGAAACTATATTCCTCCTCCTCCTCCTCACCCCGTCTCTTCCTCCCGTCCCGTTTCCTTAGGAATTTTTCAGTGAAAACCTGTGGGAGAAGGTGCCGCGTTCCTGGCGGGCGACACTATCCAACCTGACCACCCCACAGATGTCAACATTGCTGCTGGAACAAGGACCTTGCATGGGGTAAGGAATAGTCTCAGACACGGAGCAAAAGACAACCATGACTTCGATTTATATAGCGCTTTTAACGTAGTAAAAACGTCATGAGGCACTTCAGAGGAGCGTAATCAAAATCTGTTTGCTGCAACGCGCTGTCTAAATAGACTCTGTAGACTGCTACAGCGCGCTGACTAAATAGACTCTGTGGACTGTTTGCTGCAGCGTGCTGACTAAATAGACTCTGTGGACTGTTTGCTGCAGCGCGCTGCCAAAATAGACTCTGTGGACTGTTTACTGCAGCGCGCTGCCTAAATAGACTATGTGGACTGTTTGCTGCAGCGCGCTATCTAAATAGACTCTGTGGACTGTTGGTTGCAGCGCGTTGACTAAATAGACTCTGTGGACTGTTGGTTGCAGCGCGTTGACTAAATAGACTCTGTGGACTGTTGGTTGCAGCGCGCTGACTAAATAGACTCTGTGGACTGTTTACTGCAGCGCGCTGCCTACATAGACTCTGTGCACTCTTTGCTGCAGCGCACTGTCTAAATAGACTCTGTAGACTGTTTGCTGCAGCGCGCTGTCTAAATAGACTCTGGACTGTTTGCTGCAGCGCGCTGCCTAAATAGACTCTGTGGACTGTTTGCTGCAGCGCGCTGTCTAAATAGACTCTGTGGACTGTTGGTTGCAGCGCGCTGACTAAATAGACTCTGTGGACTGTTGGTTGCAGCGCGCTGACTAAATAGACTCTGTGGACTGTTTGCTGCAGCGCGCTGCCTAAATAGACTCTGTGGACTGTTTGCTGTAAATCCCAGCCTGACTCCAACATTGGCTGACACAGTAGTGGGCCCAAAGACCCTCTGCCTATTTATTCACCCAGATGGATAATATCAGACAGCTTCTTCTATCTATCTAAACTTATCCATTTTGGGACAATGGTCATGTCACCTTTGTGACCTATACACCATGTGGAAGACAGTTTTGCCGGCTTATAAACACCCCACCTCAACTGAGTGAGTAAGCTAGTAACTGCCCTTAATTCTTTACAGAAACCGTCCCATTTGGGTGAATCAGGTGAGGTGAGGTAAGGCCCACTCATCGCCAGTGCCTGTCAGAGTGGGAAAGTACCAAGGCAGGAAACCGCTGACCTGTTTTCTCACCGTGTGCTCTCTCTCTCTCTCTTCCCAGGCGGGAGTCGGTGTGGCCACTCTCACTGCTGGCGTACCGGGCGTCCGCACACGCGCTGGCCTTCTCCCGCCAGCCCCGGGGTGGCTCGCCCTCTCCGCCGGGGGCGGGTGGTGGGCCGGAGGAATTCCGGGCCAACGGGAGCCAGAGCTCGAAGCTGAGCCACCACTTCCGGAAGCACGTCAAACCCAAGAAGCAGCACGAAATCCGGAGGCTGGGAGCGGTAATGGTGGGGGGGGGGGGGGGGGGGGTGCGCGGCTGGCAATGTCGGTGCCGAGGGGGGATGCCCCTGTGTCAGCGGAAGGGAGCCGTGTGGTCGGGGAGGGGGGTCCTGTGTGAATAACCGGCAGTGCTCATTATGGACTCTGTGGACTGTTTGCTGCAGCGCGCTGCCTAAATAGACTCTGTGGACTGTTTGCTGCAGCGCGCTGCCTAAATAGACTCTGTGGACTGTTTGCTGCAGCGCGCTGCCTAAATAGACTCTGTGGACTGTTTGCTGCAGCGCGCTGCCTAAATAGACTCTGTGGACTGTTTGCTGTAAATCCCAGCCTGACTCCAACATTGGCTGACACAGTCGTGCCCATAGACCCTCTGCCAAACGTCCACACCGTTGACCTGAAGAGCTCAACTAAGGCGTTGGGCTGCTCCAGGGGGTTCGTAAGAACCGGGAGCAAGAGGAGGCCATTCGGCCCCTCGAGCCTTCACCGCCATTCGTAGCTGATCTTCTAACTCACCTCCACTTTCCCGATGTGCTGTCCTGTTTGCCAAGAGCCAGCCTCATTGGTTTGAGCCATGAGCCATGCGAAAGGAACCCTTGCATTCTATAGCGCCTTTGTCTCGGGGCGATTTACAGCCGGCGAAGTACTCTTGGCAGTGTAGTTGGCCCCTGTTGCAGTGTAGGAAACACGGCAGCCAATTTGCGCACAGCAAGATCCCACAAACGGCAGCGTGGTGATGACCCCAATGCTGTTCATTTTCAGTGACGTTGGTTGAGGGATAAATATTGACACCGGGGGAGAACTCACCCCCGCCACCCCACCCAGGCCGTGGGAATCCTTTACATCTGCCCGAGAGGGCCCTTGGGGCCTGGATCCTACATCTCATCCTGAAAGACAGCACCTCGGACAGTGCAGCACTCCCTCCCAGCTGGCACAGGGAGCGTTGGCCTGGATGACGTGGCTCTGTTTGGATTGGGACCCGATCCAGTGACATCCTTCCTCGAAACAGAGGACCACTGGTGTGCCCCCAGCTGGGGCACTGTGTCCAGTCCTGGGCACCACACTTTAGGAAGGAGGTCGAGGCCTTGGAGAGGCTGCGGGAGGGAGATTTACCCTGAATGGGACCCGGGATGAAGGACTTCAGTCATGTGGAGAGACTGGGAGAAGCTGGGATTGTTCTCCTCAGAGCGGAGAAGGTTAAGGGGGAGATTGAATTGAGGCGTTCGGAATCAGGAAGGGGGTTTGGACAGAGTAAATAAGGAGAAACTGTTTCCACTGGGCAGGAGGGTCGGTAACCAGAGGGACACAGATTGAAGAGAGATGTACGTTTGGAACGTAGTTTGATGACATACAGTGAGGTGGAAAATTTGTATTATTATGGGTTCGGCTGACAGATGTACAGACGGTTACTGGACTAACTGGTGGATGGACAATAGACTGTGAATTATAAGCCGCAGTGAGATGAACAGCAAGTTATTAAAATGTCTCTTTCTGTTCTCCGGCAGATGGTTAAGAAGCTGTGTGAGGCCACCGGCTGTGAGCATGTGGTGGATGTTGGATCGGGACAGGTACAGTAACACACAAACAGACCTCATACGCTCTGGGATTGACCCTGTGTCCGAGACCTGATCCTGAAATGAGCTTCCGGCCTCCTGTCCACACCATCACTGAGACCGCCTATTTTCACCTCCGTAACATTGCCCGGCTTCCCCCGTCTCAGCCCACCTGCTTCAGAAACCTTCAACGAGGTTTCCTTTGTTACCTGTAGACTGGACTGTCCCAGCTGGTTCTCCCACATTCCACCCTCCGGTCACCCAAAACCCTCGCGTGTCACAGACTTTTAGAAAGATGTTTTCCCAGAGTGAAGTGTGTGTGTGTGTGAGAGAGTGTATTTTCTCACCTGTGGAGTGAAAGGTTCAATTTAAAGATAACCCAGCAGAAAGCCTTTGTAACTTTTAAACTAATCTTTACTTCTTTTTTACTCTATTGCTCTGGAAGTTATTTAAGAGAAGTTACCAACACGCTCACATGGACACGCTCGCTCACGCGGACACACACTTGCTCACGCTCCCCCACGCGGGCACACGCTCCCTCACATGGGCACACGCTCCCCCGCGCGGGCACACGCTCCCTCACATGGGCACACGCTCCCCCGCGCGGGCACACGCTCCCTCACATGGGCACACGCTCCCCCACGCGGGCACACGCTCCCTCACATGGGCACACGCTCCCCCGCGCGGGCGTGGGCACTCACGTGGGCACACGCACACCTCACGGGCACACGCATGGGTGCTCACGCGGGCACACGCACACTCTCGTGGGCACGCGCACGGCTCACGCGGGCACACGCACACTCTCGTGGGCATACGCGCACGGCTCACACGGGCACACGCGCACGGCTCACGCGGGCATACGCACGCTCACACACAACAATTAGTTCCAAATTAAGATAAAACAGTTACTCGTAAACGTAATTCTAAATCAGTCCCTATTCCGTGCAAGCCCTGAGCTGTGTTTAGAAGTTGAGGTGTTGTGCTGTGTGAAGTGAAGGTCGAGGTTGCAGAATTGACTGTGCAGCTGCGATGGCTTCCACTGTCGAATTGCCAGAGTTGCTTTACCGGGAGGGCTTAGGTGGAATCCGGCTCACAGGGAGGAGAGAAGGTTCCTTGCTTCTGGTTCTGTCTGTCTCTCTCGCCCTGGGTTGGAGCTCCTTACGGTGGAGCTCCTCGGGAGTGAAGAGGAAGGCGATTGAAATCCACACTTCTGTCTGGTAGCCTGGAGCCATTTTGAGAACAGTCTTTAAACTCGGCCCAAGGGGGTTTTTTATTTTGAATAGGCGACCTTCAGAACAGATTTCCTAAAAATGTATGATATCGCAACTCCGCACCCTAACGCCCTGTCTTAACTTACAGTCATTTCTCGTTCCCTTATCGCTCCCTGACCTGCTTGGCTCCCACTCAAGCAACATCCTGATTTTAAAATTCCCGCCCTTGTTTTCCAATCCCTCCGTGGGCCCCTTCACCCCTCCTCTCCCTGTGTAACCCCCACCAGCCTCCGAGATCTCTGTGGGCGCTCTGATTCTGACAGTCTGTGTCACGGGGGGGAGGTAGGGGCGTACTGCTATTGTCACTGGACTAGTAATCCAGAGACCCGGGGTAATGCCCTGGGGACCAGCAGATGGTGGAGTTTGAATTGAATTAAAAACCTGGAATTAATGATGAAAATTGTCGATTGTCGTTTTAAAAAAAACCCCATCTGGCTCACTGATGCCCTCCAGGGAAGGGAAAGGGGAATCTGCCCTCCTTACCCGGTCTGGCCTACACGTGCCTCGAGATCCACAAGGATGTGGCTGATTCTCAAATGCCCCCTGAACAAGGGCAATTAGGGATGGGCAATAAATGCTGCTGGCCTAGCCAGCGACACCCACCTCCTGTGAACGAATTTTTTTTTTAAAAAGTCCCAATCGCAATGGCTTCAAGCCCCTCTCTTAAAGACACTTCTTAAAACTCTTTAACGTCTTTTAGTGATCTCCCATGAACTCTGCATCAAACTATGTTTCATAACTCTCCTGTGAAGATCCCTGGGACGTTTCATTACATTTAAAGAGCTATACAAAGATAAATATATATTATGTATGTACAAATACATGTCATACATATAAATGTATAGTTCAGTTGTCACGTCAGCATTTTTTCTATGTAAACTGTCACGGCCTAGAAATGGCAGGCACTGGCCACTAATTGCTAGGGCGGGCATGCTTGGTGGGGTGGGCAGTCAAGTCTCAGCTCCTGTGTGACAAGAGGGGGAACATGCGAAACGAGAACAGGGGGAGGCCATTCGGCCCCCTCGAAGCCTGCACTGCCGTTCCACGACATTGCGGGTGACCTTCAACCTCAGCTCCACTTCCCCCGCCCCATCCCTCTGGGCCCGAAAATCTCTCCATCCCGGTCTCGAATCTACTCGACGACCTGAGCATCCGCGGCTCTCTGTGGGGGGTAGAGAATTCCAAGGATCCACCACCCTCCTGAGCGAAGAGATCCCTCCTCATTTGAGACTGGAATGGCCGACCCCTTAACCTGAGACTGTGACCCAGGGTTCCAGATTCTCCAGCCAGACGTTTGGCAAGAGGGGGTGGGGGAACAGCCTTTCAGCGTCTACCCTGTCAAACCCCCTCGGAGTTTTTAAGTGGAAAAATCAGCCTGGGTTTCCATTCCCAGCCCCTGTCCTGCGAGGTCATCCCGAGTCGAATAGCCAGCCATCAATCACTGTCTGAGCTCACACCCAAGCTGTCGAACTCCCAAGAGGAGAGGCAGCGAAGGTGCAGCACTCGGTCTGAGTCGTCACACTCATCCCTGTGTTCCCCCCACCTCCCCCCTCCAGGGCCACCTATCTCGCTACCTTGCCTTCGGACACGGGCTGCATCTTACTGGGGTGGAGGCTGGAGAGGAGCTGGTCGCCATGGCCAGGCGGTTTGACAAAGACCTGCTGCTGAGCCTGAAGAAAGAAGCGGCGAGGAAATCAAAGGTTGGGAAAAGGCTGCATTTTGTGAATGGTGCTGGGAAATGAAGGGGGTGGGAGTGGGGGAGGGAGTGGCCGTGACGGGGAGTTGGGGGGGAATGGCAGTGAGGGGGGAGGGGGTAGGGGAGGGAGTGGCAGTTGTGGGGGGTTGGGGGGGGGGGGGGTGGTAATGGGAGTGAGGGGGGAGGGGGGGAAAGGGAGTGAGGGGGTAGGGGGGGGAATGGGAGTGAGGTGGGGGGAAAGGGAGTGAGGCGGGGTGGGGGTCAGTCTCGCCCACTGGACCCAAACAGTGCAGAAGGAAAAGAGTTAATCAAATGAGCAGCAACACCGGCCAGACGTCGTCTCCCTCCCGGGCCAGACGTCGTCTCCCTACCGAGCTGCCATAGAACTGTATCCCATCTAAAGGGTCTGTTAGGGGTGGGGTGGGCGGATTGCGGAGGTATGGGTGGGGGGGGAGGTATGGGACTGGGTTGGGGGGTATGGAATGGATGGAGTGGGTTGGGCGGGGGGGGGGGTATGGGATTGGGTGGGGGGGGTGGGGGTATGGGATTGGGTGGGGGGTGGGGGTATGGGATTGGGTGGGGGGTGGGGGTATGGGATTGGGTGGCGGGGGGAGTGGGGTATGGGATTGGGTGGGGTGGTGGTATGGGATTGGATGGGGGGTGGGGGTGGGGGTGTGGGGTATGGGATTGAGTGGGGGGGTGGTGGGGGTATGGGACTGGGTGGGGGGGGGTGTGTGGGATGGGCGGAGTGGGGTGGGTGGGGGTATGGGATTGGGTGGCGGGGGTGGGGGTATGGGATTGGGTGGGGGGTGGGGGTATGGGATTGGGTGGGGGGTGGGGGTATGGGATTGGGTGGGGGGTGGGGGTATGGGATTGGGTGGGGGGTGGGGGTATGGGATTGGGTGGCGGGGGGAGTGGGGTATGGGATTGGGTGGGGTGGTGGTATGGGATTGGATGGGGGGTGGGGGTGGGGGTGTGGGGTATGGGATTGAGTGGGGGGGTGGTGGGGGTATGGGATTGGGTGGGGGGGTGGGGGTGTGGGGTATGGGATTGAGTGTGGGGGGGGTGGGGGTATGGGATTGGGTGGGGGTGTGGGGTATGGGATTGAGTGTGGGGGGGGTGGGGGTATGGGATTGGGTGGGGGTGTGGGGTATGGGATTGAGTGGGGGGGGTGTGGGATTGGGTGGGGGTGTGGGGTATGGGATTGGGTGGGGGGGTGGTATGGGATTGGGTGGGGGGGGGGTTATGGGATTGAGTGTGGGGGTGGGGGTATGGGATTGGGTGGGGGTGTGGGGTATGGGATTGGGTGGGGGGGGGTATGGGATTGGGTTGGGGGGTGGGGGTGGGTATGGGATTGGGTGGGGTATGGGATTGGTGGGGGGGGGTATGGGATTGGGTTGGGGGGTGGGGGTGGGTATGGGATTGGGTGGGGTATGGGATTGGTGGGGGGGGGTATGGGATTGGGTGGGGGGTGTGGGGTATGGGATTGGGTGGGGGGTGTGGGGTATGGGATTGAGTGGGGGGGGTGGGGGTATGGGATTGGGTGGGGTGTGGGATTGGGTGGGGGGGGTATGGGAGGGGGTGGGTATGGGATTGGGTGGGGGTGTGGGGATTGGGCTGGGGGGGTATGGGATTGGGTGGGGTGTGGGGTATGGGATTGGGTGGGGGGGTATGGGATTGGGTGGGGGGTGTGGGGTATTGGATTGGGTGGGGGGGGGTATGGGATTGAGTTGGGGGGGGTTGGGGGTATGGGATTGGGTGGGGGGGGTTGGGGGTATGGGATTGGGTGGGGGGTGTGGGGTATGGGATTGGGTGGGGGGTGTGGGGTATGGGATTGGGTGGGGGGTGTGGGGTATGGGATTGGGTGGGGGGTGTGGGGTATGGGATTGGGTGGGGGGGGTATGGGATTGGGTGGGGGTGTATGGGATTGGGTGGGGGTATGGGATTGGGTGGGGGTGGGTATGGGATTGGGTGGGGTGGGGGTATGGGATTGGGTGGGGTGGGGGTATGGGATTGGGTGGGGTGGGGGTATGGGATTGGGTGGGGGGGGTGTATGGGATTGGGTGGGGTGGGGGTATGGGATTGGGTGGGGGGGGTGTATGGGATTGGGTGGGGTGGGGGTATGGGATGGGTGGCGTGGTTTGGGTGGGGTGGGGGGTGTTTCCGTTTGTCGTGTGTATCAGAAACTGGCCGGAGTTTAACCAATGTCTCCGTGTGCAGAGCGACGAGAGGAGCCGAGAGACCCTGGGCTTGGAGCCTGCCCGGATCCCGCTTCCCCACCACCTGCTGGGGTGGGTGGACCCCAGGGCGACGTGGGAGGACTTCCTTCAGCTGCTGGAGTCGGAGGGCAGCCCTGAGGGGGAGGGAGAGGGGGAGAGGGGCCGGTGGAGGGCGGGGCGCCCCTTCGTGCTGACAGGGCTCCACGCCTGCGGAGACCTGGGCCCTGCCACCCTCCGTCAGTTTGCTCACTGTCCCAGCGCGCTGGGCATCACCGCCGTCTCCTGCTGCTACATGAAGACCACCACCACCTCCACCACCGCGGGTGAGCCGGCCTCTCCGCCCGGGGGTGGGGCCTCCGAGGCCGGGTACCCCATGAGCGCCTGGATCCAGGGGCTCCCGGGACACGGGCTGCCCTACAAGCTCCGCGAACTGGCCTGCCACGCCCTCGAGGACTACGCCGCCCGGCTGAGGGAGGGGAGCGCTGGGCTGCAGGTACACTGCTACCGGGCGGTGCTGGAGACCATCATCAGGCAGCTCAAACCCTCGCTTAGGAGGCCGGGGGTCCAAACCTCCAAGAAGACCCACCTGCTCCCCTTCGGAGAGTAAGAAACCTCTTTTTACAAGCAACTCACCCCATTCACAGCGCAGGTTACAGAGATAGGGAGGGGTGTAGGGGCTGGAGGAGGTTACAGAGATAGGGAGGGTTGTAGGGGCTGGAGGAGGTTACAGAGATAGGGAGGGGTGTAGGGGCTGGAGGAGGTTACAGAGATAGGGAGGGGTGTAGGGGCTGGAGGAGGTTACAGAGATAGGGAGGGGTGTAGGGGCTGGAGGAGGTTACAGAGATAGGGAGGGGTGTAGGGGCTGGAGGAGGTTACAGATAGGGAGGGGTGTAGGGGCTGGAGGAGGTTACAGAGATAGGGAGGGGTGTAGGTGCTGGAGGAGGTTACAGAGATAGGGAGGGGTGTAGGGCCTGGAGGAGGTTACAGAGATAGGGAGGGGTGTGGGGGTTGGAGGAGGTTACAGAGATAGGGAGGGGTGTAGGGGCTGGAGGAGGTTACAGAGATAGGGAGGGGTGTAGGGGCTGGAGGAGGTTACAGAGATAGGGAGGGGTGTAGGGGCTGGAGGAGGTTACAGAGATAGGGAGGGGTGTAGGGGCTGGAGGAGGTTACAGAGATAGGGAGGGGTGTAGGGGCTGGAGGAGGTTACAGATAGGGAGGGGTGTAGGGGCTGGAGGAGGTTACAGAGATAGGGGTGTAGGTGCTGGAGGAGGTTACAGAGATAGGGAGGGGTGTAGGGCCTGGAGGAGGTTACAGAGATAGGGAGGGGTGTGGGGGTTGGAGGAGGTTACAGAGATAGGGAGGGGTGTAGGGGCTGGAGGAGGTTACAGAGATAGGGAGGGGTGTAGGGGCTGGAGGAGATTATAGAGATAGGGAGGGGGAAGAGTCCATGGAGGGATTTGAAAACAGAGCAAATATTTTGAAACGGAGGTGTTGTCCGATCAGGAGCCAGTGTAGAT
The DNA here is from genome assembly GCF_964194155.1 of Cetorhinus maximus. Taxonomy (NCBI): domain Eukaryota; kingdom Metazoa; phylum Chordata; class Chondrichthyes; order Lamniformes; family Cetorhinidae; genus Cetorhinus; species Cetorhinus maximus. Next base: position 71,750 of record NW_027597358.1, read on the forward strand.
CAGCGAGTACAGGGGGAGATGGGGGAACAGGATCTCTGTACAATACAACCTGTTCCGTTAGATATTTGGGAATTATCTTTGACTTCAATGCAGGTTTAAGGAACAGGAAATACATGGACATCTGATTAAGACCTTGTGGGAAAAATTCTCTGTTACTGCAAGAGAATCCAACCATCTCCCCTTGACATTCAATGGCATCGCCATTGCTGAATCCCCCACAATCAACATCCTGGGGGTTACCATTGACCAGAAACTGAACTGGACCAGCCATATAAATACTGTGGCTACAAGAGCAGGTCAGAGGCTGGGAATCCAGCAGCGAGTGACTCACCTCTTGACTCCCCAAAGCCTGTCCACCATCTACAAGGCACAAGTCAGGAGTGGGATGGAATACTCTCCATTTGCCTGGATGAGTGCGGCTCCCACAACACTCAAGAAGCTCAACACCATCCAGGACAAAGCAGCCCCGCTTGATCGGCACCCCATCCACAAACATCCACTCCCTCCACCATCGACGCACAGTAGCAGCAGTGTGTGTACCATCTACAAGATGCACTGCAGCAACTCACCAAGGCTCCTTCGACAGCACCTTCCAAACCCACGACCACTACCAACGAGTAGGACAAGGGCAGCAGACACATGGGGAACACCATCACCTGGAAGTTCCCCTCCGAGCCACTCGCCATCCTGACTTGGGAAATATATCGGCCATTCCTTCACTGTCGCTGGGTCAAAATCCTGGAACTCCCTCCCTAACAGCACGGCGGGTGTACCCACACCACAGGGACTGCAGCGGCTCAATGAGATCCCCTCTTAGAGGAGTTTTGCATGGTGTAGGTGGGTGGGGGTGAGGCAGTTGGTAAAATCGAATACTGTTACTGATTCTCTCTAGCAGAGTTCCATCGTCCATCCTTAACCTGGGCTGAATCAGTGGGTAGGACAGCAGTTACAAGTGCTTTCGGATGTCGCTGCCTTGGAAGGGAAGGTGGGGCAGTGACGGGCGAGGGCTAGGGAATCTCTTGGGGCCAAGCATGCCTGTTGAGGGCAGGCCAGGCTGGGGTTTCCCCCCCTCCCCCTCCACCAAGGGGCACCAGCAGCCGCCTCGAGGAGACAGGGAATCTGAGAGTGTACAGGTTAACCCTCCCCCCACCCCCCCCACCCCCAGCCCGCCACAACTGATTCTGACTTTCTCTCCTCAGCTATGCCCGCGCTGCTCTGCAGAAGCTGGGTCTGGACCCTGGAGACCAGTGGGATGCCAGTCAGGTGCAGTCACTGCTGGCGCAAGAGAGGACGGTGGTGGCCTACTTCTGCCTGAACCTGCTGCTGGCCCCGGTGATCGAGACCCTCATCCTCCTGGATCGGGTCCTCTACCTGAAGGAGCAAAGTGAGAAGCAAAGGGAGATTGGGGGATTGGAGGAGGGGGCGTAGGGGATGGGGGAATTGGAGGAGGGGGCGTAGGGGATGGGGGAATTGGAGGAGGGGGCGTAGGGGATGGGGGAATTGGAGGAGGGGGGGTGGGGGGAATTGGAGGAGGGGGGGTGGGGGGGAATTGGAGGAGGGGGGGTGGGGGGGAATTGGGGGTGGGGGGAATTGGAGGAGGGGGGGTGGGGGGAATTGGAGGAGGGGGGGTGGGGGGAATTGGAGGAGGGGGGGTGGGGGGAATTGGAGGAGGGGGGGTGGGGGGAATTGGAGGAGGGGGGGTGGGGGGAATTGGAGGAGGGGGGGTGGGGGGAATTGGAGGAGGGGGGGTGGGGGGAATTGGAGGAGGGGGGGTGGGGGGAATTGGAGGAGGGGGGGTGGGGGATGGGGGGAATTGAAGGAGGGGGGGTGGGGGGAATTGGAGGAGGGGGGCGTAGGGGATGGGGGGAATTGGAGGAATGGGCGTAGAGGAAGAGGGGGAGTGTAGGGGATGGGTGGAATTGGAGGATGTGGGGATGCGTAGTGGGTGGGGGTCAATCAGAGTGGGGGGGCGCGTGGGACACAGGTAAATCAGCTCTTCTCTCTGCCTGAGGGGTGACCTAATAGCCACCATCAAAATTAAGGCTCGAGGGGCTAAATGGCCTCCTCCTGTTCCTGTGTAGCAGACTCGAGGGGCTGAATGGCCTTCTCCTGTTCCTGTGTAACAGACTCGAGGGGCTGAATGGCCTCCTCCTGTTCCTGTGTAACAGACTCGAGGGGCTGAATGGCCTCCTCCTGTTCCTGTGTAATAAGCTCAAGGGGCTGAATGGCCTCTTCCTGTCCCTGTGTAACAGGCTCGAGGGCCGAATGACCTCCTCCTGTCCCCGTGTAACAGGCTCGAGGGACTGAATGGCCTCCTCCTGTTCCTGTGTAACAGGCTCGAGGGGCTGAATGGCCTCCTCCTGTTCCTGTGTAACAGGCTCGAGGGCCGAATGACCTCCTCCTGTCCCCGTGTAACAGGCTCGAGGGCCGAATGACCTCCTCCTGTCCCCGTGTAACAGGCTCGAGGGCCGAATGGCCTCCTCCTGTTCCTGTGTAACAGGCTCGAGGAGGGGCTGGAACAGGAGGAGGCCATTCAGCCCCTCAAGCTTGTCCCGCTATTCAATCAGATCTCGGCAGATGTGCATCTTAACTCCAGGTCCCTTTTCTTGGTTCTGTAACCTTTCATCCCCTTAACCAGCAAAATCCTATCCATCTCCATCTTGCCATTTCCAGTTGAGCCTCGCAGTGCCCCCAACTTCAACAGCGTCTTTGTGGGGAGAGAGTTCGATTTCCTCGCCCCTTTGCCTGGTGCTTCCTGACATCACCCCTGAACGGCCTGGCTCTCATTTTAAGATTCTGTCCCTTGTCCAGGACCACCCCCCCTCCCCCAACCAGAGGGTCTGGTTCCTCTCTCTCTCCCCCACACACAGCTCCGTTGAATCTGTTAATCGCCTGTCTTTCAATCCTCGTTGCAGGCTATCAGTGCGAGTTGATCCCACTGTTCGACCCCACGTTCTCCCCCAGGAACTTTGTGCTGGTGGCGGCCAAGGTGGGGGTTCGAGTCAGCGACCTCCTCTGCCCGGAAGAGGGCCGTGCGGTTTGATCCACCCCCCAGGGGAAGGGGGGTGCGAAGACACCCACCCCCGTGTGTCGGACCAAGCTCCCATCTCAGTCGGCCGCCAACGAGAACGATCCCGCACTCTGAAACTTCAACCGATCTGTAATCCTCGCTGCCTGGCAGTGGATGGTTTCTGTGGACCTGCTCTCTCTCCCTCTGTCTGTCTGTCTGTCTGCAAAAGCAAAAAATCTACAATGAAATCACTGAGCAACTTCCTTCGACGCTGTTTAGAATCGGGTTACGCTCAACACTCCTGCTTCCAGAGCTCGGAGTTAGTTTGAGGCGTCTGTGTGTGTGTGTGCGCACGTGTGCCTGTCTACAGAGTGCAGGCATGAACTCGATGGGCTGAATGGCCTCCTTCTGTATGTCATAATGACTCTATAACTTTACACAGAGAGAGAGAGAGACAAGTGGGAACATTTTCTACCTGTTGAGAGACTCCAAGCTTGTGAGGCAAACAAAGGGATTTGAGACTCCGGTTACTGTTGGTGATCCGTCGGTCTCGGGAGAGGATGGACTATGCCCGGGGTGTACGTGCGTCACTTCTGGATCGAACTGCGTGCGTTGTGAGTGCAGAGGCTGATTCGTGAGTACCACAGCGGGGCACAGATCAACAGTGTTGTCCCGAGTTCGACTCTGATCTTTCACCGGGCTTTCTTTTCTGCTATTTGGTCATTGATTTTCCCCCTGCCTTTTCCACTCTGTTCCCCCTGTCTCCGGACGTTCCCCCTGCCTTTTCCACACCGTTCCCCCCCCATTTCCGGACACTCCCCCTGCCTTTTCCACACCGTTCCCCCCATCTCTGGACACTCCCCCTGCCTTTTCCACACCATTCCCCCCCCCGTCTCCGGACACTCCCCCTGCCTTTTCCACACCGTTCCCCCCGTCTCCGGACGTTCCCCCTGCCTTTTCCACACCGTTCCCCCCCCATTTCCGGACACTCCCCCTGCCTTTTCCACACCGTTCCCCCCGTCTCTGGACACTCCCCCTGCCTTTTCCACACCATTCCCCCCCCGTCTCCGGACACTTCCCCTGCCTTTTCCACACCGTTCCCCCCGTCTCCGGACGTTCCCCCTGCCTTTTCCACACCGTTCCCCCCGTCTCCGGACGTTCCCCCCGTCTCTGGACACTCCCCCTGCCTTTTCCACACCGTTCCCCCCCCATCTCCGGACACTCCCCCTGCCTTTTCCACACCGTTCCCCCCATCTCCGGACGTTTCCCCTGCGTTTTCCGCTCCGTTCCCCCCCATCTCCGGACGTTCCCCCTGCCTTTTCCACTCTGATCCCCCCCCATCTCTGGACGTTCCCCCTGCCTTTTCCACTCCGTTCCCCCCCAATCTCCGGACGTTCCCTCTGCCTTTTCCACTCTGTTCCCCCCACCCGGTCTCCAGACGCTCTGGTCAGCAGCGCAAAGTCTCGCTCGCGTTGGAGAGGGTGGGGTATGGGTGGGGACTGACCAGTTGGTCTCCTTCCCATAGCCAGCTCACACAGAGATGTCTTTGGGGATGCGGCCAGAACCAGACCCATTTCGCTCGCTGCACAGCTCACTAAAGACTGGTGAGCTGGTGTATGAAGCATGTTCGGAAGGCTCATTTGAGTGGGACTGGACTAGTGATAAGACGCCCAGACTGATGATCCAGCGACGCAAGCTTATATCCCACAACAGCTGCTGGGAGAATTTAAATTCAATTAATAAAGTAAGTCTAGAATGAAAAGCGAGTCTCAGTGATGGTGACCATGAAACTATCATCGATTGTTGTAAAAACCCATCTGGTTCACTAATGTCCCTTTAGGGAAGGAAATCTGCCGTCCTTACCCGGTCCGGCCTACATGTGACTCCAGACCCAGGTGGTCGACTCTTAACTACCCCTCTGAAATGACCGAGCAAGACCACTCAGTTCAAGGGGGCAATTAGGGATGGGCAGCAAATGCTGGCCTTGCCAGCGACGCCCACATCCGATGATGGAATTAAGAATAAACTACGCCCAGCGGTCCGAGGGCAGGTTGCACAGGTGAGACTTGTATTCCTGGGAGTTTTGAGAGAGCAGCGTAACGTTCAGAGACAGCTCTGGCCCTTGCACTGCCAACGCACGGGCACCAGCCCGATCTCGGGAGTGCATCCCTGATCCCGCCTGGCAGAGAGATCTCAGCTCCATAAAAAGACAGGACCGGAGCAAACTGGAAGGAAGCCGGACAGAACGACCCTGTCCTCCCGTCAGTCACAAGGCAACACCTACACACCCAACAACCAGGGACAGACCTCGATCTTTTCTTTAAAAAAAAACTTTAATTATGTTGTGTTAAATATGGTGAGCAACACATTCCAGGGTCTGTTACAAGCCATCACTGTGTCTACTCTTCAGCCCAGCAGGTTAATCTCTCCCTCCTGGCTTGGGTTATTTACGTGTTCAGTACCAGTATGACCTCCGAGGAAGGCAGTTTTCATTTATGCCCATTTTCTCCATCACTTCTTCCTCAAATGTCTTCAGAGCCGGTGTGTACGAGTTCTCCAGAGCATCCTCAACACTGGTGTCCTTCGGCCCATCTGAGCACAACCACAGCGGGGGAGTTAGCATCAATCAGACAACTACTTTCCTGATGTGCAGGATTAGGAGCTTTGTCCCATTTCTCAGCACCGAGTTCAGAGGTTACTTACAGAGTAAAGCTCCCTCTACATTGTCCCCATCAAACACTCCCAGGGCAGGTACAGCACGGGGTTAGATAGAGTAAAGCTCCCTCTACCACTGTCCCCATCAAACATTCCCAGGACAGGTACAGCACGGGGTTAGATACAGAGTAAAGCTCCCTCTACACTGTCCCCATCAAACATTCCCCAGGACAGGTACAGCACGGGGTTAGATACAGAGTAAAGCTGCCTCTACACTGTCCCCATCAAACATTCCCCAGGACAGGTACAGCACGGGGTTAGATACAGAGTAAAGCTCCCTCTACACTGTCCCCATCAAACACTCCCAGGACAGGTACAGCACGGGGTTAGATACAGAGTAAAGCTCCCTCTACACTGTCCCCATCAAACACTCCCAGGACAGGTACAGCACGGGGTTAGATACAGAGTAAAGCTCCCTCTACATTGTCCCCATCAAACACTCCCCAGGACAGGTACAGCACGGGGTTAGATACAGAGTAAAGCTCCCTCTACACTGTCCCCATCAAACATTCCCCAGGACAGGTACAGCACGGGGTTAGATACAGAGTAAAGCTCCCTCTACACTGTCCCCATCAAACATTCCCCAGGGCAGGTACAGCATGGGGTTAGATACAGAGTAAAGCTCCCTCTACACTGTCCCCATCAAACACTCCCAGGACAGGTACAGCACGGGGTTAGATACAGAGTAAAGCTCCCTCTACACTGTCCCCATCAAACACTCCCAGGACAGGTACAGCACGGGGTTAGATACAGAGTAAAGCTCCCTCTAAACTGTCCCCATCAAACACTCCCAGGACAGGTACAGCACGGGGTTAGATACAGAGTAAAGCTCCCTCTACACTGTCCCCATCAAACACTCCCAGGACAGGTACAGCACGGGGTTAGATACAGAGTAAAGCTCCCTCTACATTGTCCCCATCAAACACTCCCCAGGACAGGTACAGCACGGGGTTAGATACAGAGTAAAGCTCCCTCTACACTGTCCCCATCAAACATTCCCCAGGACAGGTACAGCACGGGGTTAGATACAGAGTAAAGCTCCCTCTACACTGTCCCCATCAAACATTCCCCAGGGCAGGTACAGCATGGGGTTAGATACAGAGTAAAGCTCCCTCTACACTGTCCCCATCAAACACTCCCAGGACAGGTACAGCACGGGGTTAGATACAGAGTAAAGCTCCCTCTACACTGTCCCCATCAAACACTCCCAGGACAGGTACAGCACGGGGTTAGATACAGAGTAAAGCTCCCTCTAAACTGTCCCCATCAAACACTCCCAGGACAGGTACAGCACGGGGTTAGATACAGAGTAAAGCTCCCTCTACACTGTCCCCATCAAACACTCCCAGGACAGGTACAGCACGGGGATAGATACAGAGTTATGCTCCCTCTACACCGTCCCAATCAAACACTCCCAGGACAGGAACAGCACGGGGTTAGATACAGAGTTATGCTCCCTCTACACCGTCCCAATCAAACACTCCCAGAACAGGTACAGCACGGGGTTAGATACAGAGTAAAGCTGCCTCTACACCGTCCCCATCAAACACTCCCAGGACAGGTACAGCACGGGGTTAGATACAGAGTAAAGCTCCCTCTACACTGTCTCCATCAAACACTCCCAGGACAGGTACAGCACGGGGTTAGATACAGAGTAAAGCTCCCTCTACACCGTCCCCATCAAACACTCCCAGTACAGGTACAGCACGGGGTTAGACACAGAGTAAAGCTCCCTCTACACTATCCCCATCAAACACTCCCAGGACAGGTACAGCACGGGGTTAGATACAGAGTAAAGCTCCCTCTACACTGTCCCCATCAAACACTCCCAGGACAGGTACAGCACAGGGTTAGATACAGAGTAAAGCTCCCTCTACACTGTCCTCATCAAACACTCCCAGGACAGGTACAGCACGGGGTTAGATACAGAGTAAAGCTCCCTCTACACTGCCTCAAACCTGAGAACAGGTTTCAAATCTGCAGAAATATTCACTGTTCTGATGCAGGTCACTGCAGCCTCCTCTCACCCGTCTGCTTGCTTATCTGTACTGGCTCCCTGCAAAGTGTCTAGGGACATTTAACTACGTTAAAAAGGTGCTATATAAATGCCCAGTGACTGCAGCCCAGGCTGGTGAGCCCTTGGGGACTCTGGTCTGGTGTTGCTCAGGAACTGCACCACGAATCTCTGGCTTCTTTCGACCGGAGCTAACGGGATTGGCGGGCGGTTCGGTCATCTCAGCCTGATGAAGAGGGGGGTGCTGGCGGGAGCAGGTTATATAACGGAGGGAGGACGTGACTGAGCAGAGAGAAGTGGCAGTAACTTACCTTTCCACTGTTCTGGGACGATCCCGTCTCTCCTCTGGAACACGGGCTTGGGGATGATCCGACCCGTGCGAGTGGACACTCGGACTTTCTCTCCCTCTTCTGTGTATCGCCAATCCACTGCCGTCGGTTTCCTGTGCAGCGAGAGAGAGGGGGTGAAGGTTGGGGAGTGGGTGTGACAGTCATTTACGCCGGACACTAACTGAGGTTGCCGGGATCGAGAGCTGGTGGTGACACAGCCTGCTCAGCTGGCATGGACTTACCGGTCGCTGGGGTCCACCAGTGCCACGTTGCAGAGCAGCAGCGGTGCCTCGCTGGTGATGTAGGTCCCTCTGTGCTCTCCCACCTTGCCAATGTAACGGTAATGCTGCGAAGGAACGGGGGAGAGGGTTAGTAACAGAGCAGAACCGTTCAGATCCCCCCCACCCACAGACAGGAGAACACTGCTGTCCCTGACACCACCCAATCACCCTACCTGTGCCCAATTCCAGGTACACAGCATGCTGCTAATGTAAGAATGGCCACTTTTATCAGTCAGGAACGGAGTAAACTTCCTCCTCTGATAACAACAGGAATCTTTACTCTGTCAGTGCGGCGCTCCCTCAGCGCTCACCCTCCAACAGCACGGCGCTGGCCCTCCGGCAGCGCGGCGCTCCCTCGGCGCTGGCCCTCCGGCAGCGCGGCGCTCCCTCGGCGCTGGCCCTCCGGCAGCGCGGCGCTCCCTCGGCGCTGGCCCTCCGGCAGCGCGGCGCTCCCTCGGCGCTGGCCCTCCGGCAGCGCGGCGCTCCCTCGGCGCTGGCCCTCCGGCAGCGCGGCGCTCCCTCGGCGCTGGCCCTCCGGCAGCGCGGCGCTCCCTCGGCGCTGGCCCTCCGGCAGCGCGGCGCTCCCTCGGCGCTGGCCCTCCGGCAGCGCGGCGCTCCCTCGGCGCTGGCCCTCCGGCAGCGCGGCGCTCCCTCGGCGCTGGCCCTCCGGCAGCGCGGCGCTCCATCACTGAGGGAGTGTCAGTTTGATTTCATGCACAAGTCTTGTTATCACCTAGTTGGGTGGAGTGCACTGTCTGTCTCTAGTTCCACTACGCCACGGGTCACAATATATATTTAAATGATTTCTCCAGCTAGCTTTACTGCCAAATGTGTACTTTACCCACGAGTTTCAAAATGACCACTCGGTGCCCAGGTTTCTTCAATAAACAACAAAATTATTAGTTTATTATAAAGTCAGACTGAGTTGAAGGCAAAGCTTATTAACCTACAGTATGAAATATGAAAGTATAGTAATGACTCTAAACACCCTGACGCTCTCCCTCACACACACACATATAAAATAAAACGAGGGGAATTGTGTCTCAAGGATATAAGTCAGTGGTTCAAGGGTAAAGGACAGATGGTGGACTCCTGGAAACGGCCTCCGGGTTATGTGGTTGGTCCCTCAGCGCTGGTCTGGGAAACAGTCGCTGACTCCCTGCACTACTTTTCAGACGGACTCGAGGAAGACTTGCAGTCAGTCGATTTCAGAACTTAGAGCGACTTTGGAGCAACTTCCATTCACTGTTTGCTTTGGGACTGGGTCTGGAGCTTCAGGAGCTGCCGTCTTCTTTACTCAAGCAGTTGGTCCTTCTCGTTTTCTCCCCAAAAGCAAAACCAGCTTTTTAAGAAACCCCGTTTTCCAGGCCTGGTTGTTTCAAAGCCATTAACCACCTTTTGTAAACTGTCCACCGGGGACAAGAGGTTTCCAGCTTCCCTAAAACTGCTTAATTACCTTTTCTTGTAAAACGCTGTCTTTTCCAGGAACAGAACCAGAGTCCTTGCGTTGACCCTTCAAGGGACAGTATCTTTTAAAAAGCACAAACTCTTCCCGAATGTTTAGTCCTTGAAGATGAACTGTTCTCCGTGATTCAAACGTTTGCTACAGTCTCTGGAGAGGGAACCTGAACCCACGGCCTTCTGAGTCAGGAGTGAGAGAGCTGTCCAGCATAGACAGGGCCAAGACACGAATGACATGAAGTACGAGGACACAGTGGGATCCCGCACCGCAACAGATGTGCAGATACCAGCCTCGGCAGCTACGCAAATCCCCGAGTGTGTGAATCGCAAAGTAACGGAGCTGGTCCACCTTCTGACTCAGGGCTGCCCACCCAGAACAATTAACCACGTCACCCCGCACCCCCACCTCCCAATTTCAGAGCCTGCCCAGCCTGCTGTGTGCACTCAGCATCCGCCCCCTCTCTCTCTCCCTCTACTCCACGCCCGGAGTATTGTGTGCAGTTTTGGTCTCCCTACCCAAGAAAGGGTATATTTGTCATAGAGGGAGTGCAGAGGAGGTTCACTAGGCTGATACCGGGGATGGCAGGAGTGTCGTATGAGGAGGGATTGGTTCGACTGGGCCTGTCTTCACTAGAGTTTAGAAGAATGAGAGGGGATCTGATTGAAACATATAAAATTCTAACAGGGCTAGACGGACTAGATGCAGGGAGGATGTTTCCCCTGGTTGGGGAGTCTAGAACCAGGGGCCACAGTCTCAGGATACGAGGTAGGCCATTTAAGACTGAGATGAGGTTTCGTCACTCTGAGGGTAGTCAATCTGAGGAATTCTCTACCACAGAGGGCTGTTGAGGCCGGGTCACTGAGTATATTCAAGAAAGAAATTGATCATTTTTTTGGATATCAGGGGCATCAAGGGGTATGGGGAGAAAGCGGGAACATGGTGTTGAGATAGAGAATTAGCCATGATCATACTGAATGGCAAAGCAGGCTCGAAGGGCCGAATGGCCTCCTCCGGCTCCTAGTTTCTATATCCGACCTCGCTTCGGGTGTCTTTTACTCACTTACCGTGTTGAGTCCCTCCAGGATCACCCAGTTCCGAGCTCGAATCACCTGGGTGACTTGCCCCTGCTTGCCGGTGTCTTTCCCCTTCAGAACCTCCACCTAGTCCAGACGGGCAGAGAACACAGGTCACCGGGGTAGTCGAGGTCCCTCCCCACCCCCACCCACAGGACGTCAGCCCAGCTCTTCACCCTTGGGTCCCTGAGGCCGTCCTGCCCAAGGGAGACAGGGCAGAGTCAGGAAGGGAAGGGGCTTACTGAGGACCACTCACAGCATGACAGTAAATTATGCACAGATGTGTTAGAATCTTACAGCATGGAAGGAGTCCATTCGGCCCATCATGCCTGTCCCAGCTCCTTTAAAGAGCTATCCAGTTTGCCGCACTCTATGATAATTCCCCAAATTAATCCTCTTCGATTCCCAGATCCTAATGCCTTTTGAAAGTTCCTATCGCTTCCACCGCCCTTTCAGGCAGCGCCTTCCAGATCACAACAACTCGCTGTGTTAAAAAATAATTCTCCTCATCTCCCCCCATCTGGTTCTTTTCCCGATTCTCTTCAATCTGTGTCCCCTCTGGTTACCGACCCTCCTGCCCAGTGGAAACAGTTTCTCCTCATTTACTCTGTCCAAACCCCCTTCCTGATTCCGAACACCTCGATTCAATCTCCCCCTTAACCTTCTCCGCTCTGAGGAGAACAATCCCAGCTTCTCCCAGTCTCCCCACACAGACTGAAGTCCCTCATCCCATTCTGGTGAAATCCAGAGTAACTATTCCAGCACTATCCTGCTCAGCAATCCCAGCTTGAACCCTTCAGCCCATCTAAGACTCTGCTGCCCCCTAGCCTAACTCGCACCGAGTCCCATTCAACTATCAGCCCCTGGGTCCACTGACCCACATTGGCTCCCAGTCCAGCAACAACTCGATTTTAAAATTCACATCCTTGTGTACAAGTCCCTCCTCACCCCCTCCCTATCTCTGTAACCACCTCCAACCCCTCCCTATCTCTGTAACCTCCTCCAGCCCCTACACCCCCTCCCTATCTCTGTAACCACCTCCAACCCCTCCCTATCTCTGTAACCACCTCCAGCCCCTACACCCCTCCCTCTCTCTGTAACCTCCTCCAGCCCCTACACCCCTCCCTATCTCTGTAACCGCCTCCAGCCCCTACACCCCTCCCTATCTCTGTAACCTCCTCCAGCCCCTACACCCCTCCCTATCTCTGTAACCGCCTCCAGCCCCTACACCCCTCCCTATCTCTGTAACCACCTCCAACCCCTCCCTATCTCTGTAACCACCTCCAACCCCTACACCCCTCCCTATCTCTGTAACCACCTCCAACCCCTACACCCCTCCCTATCTCTGTAACCTCCTCCAGCCCCTACACCCCTCCCTATCTCTGTAACCTCCTCCAGCCTCTACACCCCTCCCTATCTCTGTAACCTCCTCCAGCCCCTAGAACCCTCCGAGATCTCTGCGCTCATCCAATTCCGGCCTCTTGCCCATCCCCCGATTCCCATCGCACCACCATGGTCGGCCATGCCTTCAGCTGCCTGGGGGGTCCCCGAGCTCTGGAATTCCCTCCCTAAACCTCTCCTCCTCCTTCAAGAGGCTCCTTAAAACCGACCTCTTTGACTGAGATTTTGGTCACTTGTCCCTAATATCCATATGTGCGGCGGGGTCAGAGTTGGCCTGATTCGCGCCTCTGTGAAACACCCTAGGCTGCTTTATTACGATAAAGGTGCTATATAAATGCAAGGTGCTGTTTTAAACGTGCACCTTGACCCGGACATCTACGTATCGAGTGAGAATGTCTGGCACGCGATGGTGCCAACACGCTGCATCCTGTCTGCCAATTATTTTAGCGAGCGAGAAGCTAAGCAGACACCTCTCGCTCTGCCGTGACTGAACGTTAGAGAAAGCCAGGCGCTAGTTTCTCCCTCCATACGGACCCCGTCTCTGTGTGTGTGTGTGTGTCTGCGTGTCTGTGTGTGCCTGTGTGTGTGTCTGTGCGCGCATGTCTGTGCGTGTGTGTCTGTGTGTGCGCGCCTGTGTATGTCTGTGTGTGCGTGCGCCTGTGTGTGTGCGTGCGTGTGTGTCTGTGTGTGTGTGTGTGTGTGTCTGTGCGCGCCTGTGTGTGTGTGCGTGCGTGTCTGCGTGTGTCTGTGTGCACGCGCCTGTGTGTGCGTGCGTGCGTGTGTCTGTGCGCGCCTGTGTGTGTGTGCGTGCGTGTGCGCGCGCGTGTCTGTGCGTCTGTGTGTGTGCGTGCGTGTCTATGTGTGTGTGCGTGTCTATGTGTGTGTGCGTGCGTGCGTGTGTGTGTGCGTGCGTGTCTATGTGTGTGTGCGTGCGTGTGTGTGTGTGCGTGCGTGTCTGTGTGTGTGCGTGTGTGTGTGCGTGCGTGTCTATGTGTGTGTGCGTGCGTGTGTGTGTGTGCGTGCGTGTCTATGTGTGTGTGCGTGTCTATGTGTGTGTGCGTGCGTGCGTGTGTGTGTGCGTGCGTGTCTATGTGTGTGTGCG